>NW_018407435.1:1663030-1667232 GCF_002113885.1 Mizuhopecten yessoensis
TCAATAACCAAAAGGCCCAGGGTACTGATATTGGGCCTGTAGCATGCTGGGATGAAGGACTATCAAGTTTGTTCAACTGAATGACCTTGACCAACTTTCAAGGTCACAGGGGTCAAATGTCGTAAAATCTTCAAGTGACTTCTTTTCAATAAGCAAAAGGCCCAGGGTACTGATATTGGGCCTGTAGCATGCTGGGATGAAGGATTACCATGTTAGTTCAAATGAATGACCTTGATCCACTTTCAACCTAATATCCTTGTTCGACAATCAAGGTCAGAGGTGTCATATGTTTAAATCTTTTAATAGGTTCTTATAAAATCTTAAGATTACAAGTGTTAGATTAATAACAGGTGAGCGATGCAGGCCCAATGGGCCTCTTGTTATACAGGTTATTACTATACAGAGGTGACTTTAATAGACAGGAATTTACTATACAGATGTGACCTTTATAGACAGGTATGTACTACACAGGATTGACCTTTATATACAGGTTTGTACTATACAGAGGTGACCTTAATAGACAGGAATTTACTATACAGAGGTCACCTTTATAGACAGGTATTTACGATACAGTGGTGCCCTTTATAGACAGGTATTTACTATAAAAAGGTATAAAAAGAGTTTACCTTTAAAGACGGGTATTTACGATACAGTGGTGCCCTTTTTAAACAGGTATTACTTTACAGAGGATTCACTGAATTTCCAAATATCTATGGTAGTAAAATAAAAACTTTGTGTTACAGGGGCCTGTGGTACGACACCCATTATGGAAACATGCTTAAAGTGGACTACTTTGGTAACATTCTTGTCTGTGTCCATGGCTTCCAGTTCTTCAAAGCGTAAGTCTGGTGTTTTTTCTTCCTGTGTTTCCCATTATCTTAGAACCTATGCTTCCTTACACAATACAACTGACGCTTGTGTAAGTGTCACACAACTGAATTGTCAAGGATATAATGCTTATTTACATGTTATACTCGTAATTTATTGTGCATGTCATTAATTAACTCTATTGAAAGAAGGTATTTCTTCTTCATTTGGAGCTCTTCTGCTTGTCACTGTAAGGATGCATAGATCTTTAAGTGTAGTGAACAACTAAGGCCCTGAGTTTATGTGAAGGTTACAGGGCCCTGTGTTTAAGTGAAAGTTACAGGGCTTTGTGTTTAAGCGAAGATTACAGGACCTCTGTTTAAGTGAAAGTTACAGGGCTTTGTGTTTAAGTGAAGGTTACAGGGCCCTGTGTTTAAGTGAAGGTTACAGGGACCTGTGTTTAAGTGAAGGTTACAGGGCCCTGTGTTTAAGTGAAGGTTACAGGGGCCTGTGTTTAAGTGAAGGTTACAGGGCCCTGTGTTTAAGTGAAGATTACTGACAGTAAAGTCTAGATTTCTTATAAAAGCCTCAAATATATCAAGCTTCTGAGAAGTTTTACATAAAAATATCAGGAATCAATTAAAATGTGAGCGCTATCATTAACATTTTAATGAACCATTAATAAAATCCTCAACCACAGTTGATCCAGCACTTACCACCTTATCTTCTCATTCATTTTAAAAGTTCAAACAAATTAAAATACCTGTGAAAAATTAACTTCAACCTCTTGATTCCACATTGTTTTTTGATGATCTATTGGATGAAATTGTCTTTTCATTACTTACAACTTTATAAGTCTACAGCAACAAGGGTTTTTGGTAGAGTGAGCCTTTTTTTATGGCACCTTATGTCGAAGTGTTGCTATCCCACAGATAAAGTAAGGATATTTCTTCAGAGAGAAGGCTTTAAGTGATTTAGGTCTGGTTTAAAATTAAATAAGATATGACTTTAAAGGGATTCAAAACGGTAAAAAGCCTTTAATTAACGTATTTTGTGAATGATGAGTTATCAGTACTGGATTATAGTTTTCACAGATATTTCGGAAGGATGTGTAAACTAGGACACGTTATGAATATCTACTACTACTGAACACTGTGTCAGAGTTTTGTAGGGGGTCCTTTATTATTAGTCAAATTGGATCCCAGCAGAAGTTGCTTGATTGTGAGACATCTAGGTGGCTGAAACAATTATCTGTAGAAAATCTGGATAATGAGACAACCAGATTAGTGATGGCTGGATAATGGGACAACCAGATTAGTGATGGCTGGATAATGGGACAACTGGATTAATAGTGGCTGGATAGTGGGACAACTAGATTAGTGGTAGCTGGATAGTGGGACAACTGGATTAGTGATAGCTGGATAGTGGGACAACTGGATTAGTGATAGCTTGATTAAGGAGACTTGGCTGTACAGTAAAAAAAAATATGTCAATGGGTTAAAACGTTTTAATTGTAGAAGTAATTTTATATGATTTGCAATAGTGGTATTTGATATGTTTTACTACTGATCTGTTAATGATATCATAATTACTTGATATAAACTAGAATGTAAACCCAACACTGCAGAGATACTATATCTGTTGTGTAAACCCAAAACTAATATATTACTCAGTCAATGTACAAGTTGAAACTTCCTGACTTTGATAGAAATATTTGTGTCGAGAAATTCAGTGTGTCAGATACAATTTTGCCAATGATATTGTAACACGCTATGTGCGATATATACACAAAGATATTCGTCTCAAAGCTTGTGCGTTATGTGATCCTGAGTTTTACAGACTCGAGCATTTCTGTTACAGTGATAAGTAATTTAAATGGAATTATTTCAAATAAAATACTATCAGATAGGATTTTGTTTTTAATTTAAGTTTTTTTCTTGCATCTTGTGGTTTTGATGGAGATATTATCTTTGGTGCTGCGACCAGGATTATATCGGCACAAAAGGCGTGGTTCTACTTAAACGTTAATGCCGATGTACTTATCATACAGATTTCTTCATTTTCCCCGAAGCTTAATGATATATTTTTGAACATTTTCATATCAAGTCTTGCACCATGGGTTGTCATCGTAGTCTAAGAAAATACTTCTTAGAAGAAAAGACCCGGTATCATAAGTTTCAAATTATCTGAAGTGCTGGCTTCTTATCTTTAGATATTAAAGCTGACTGTAGAGAAATTTCAGAAAGTACACATATCTCAAGTAGCGGTTTATAATTACAATTGAATTACAGAGAAGTATTGTTCTCGGTTGAGAATCTCTCCCGACCTGTAGGAGGCCAACACTGTTTATGTTCTACCAAACTTTTGTTATTACCAAATGAATACTTTAGTTGTATTACAATTAGAAAAGCTTTGGAAAGGTAAGGATTGTGCGCAATTAGTTAGATTTTTGTGGGATTTTTTTTGTAAGATCAAGACCATTTCATTTTTTTTGCGTCGCCGTCGACATATAGGTATTACTTTGTATTCGGCGTCAGTTGCGTCGTCTGAAACTAAGTGTCCGTGCGATAACTTGAGTTCCCTTGGGTTGATTGAACTCAAACTTGGTACACATATTGCATACCAATATAGCTCAGACACGTTCGCATTTCAGAAGTTAACGTGCATTTTGGTGGAGTAATGCCCCTTTTATTGCTAAATAAGGGCATTGTGTAGCAAATGCAAGAACTTTTGAACTTTTTAATCAATTCCTTTCAAATTTTTTACGGTAATGCTAGAAGCAATAATGTTCAACATATATTACGTGTTTTTCTGTCGAGTTTTAAGTTTCTGCATTTTGGCATATCTGTTTACGTGATAACTCAAGCCAAAACGCTGAGCAGGCGACACATCCACTCCCGAGGAATTCTTATTTAATTAATTTTTTCTGTGTATATTTACCTTTTTTAGGTCACCTGAGCTTTGCTCAAGTGACCTATTCCAATCACTTTCCGTCCGTCGTCGTCCGTCGTCCGTCATCCGTCGTGCGTAAACTTGTACATAATCAACGTCTTCTCAAGAACCAGTTGATGGAATTTTTTCAAACTTGGTCAGAATCATCCTTGGTAGATGAGGATACCAAATTGTAAAATTGGGATTCCTACCCCAACCCTAGGGGCCAGGGCGGGGCTCAAAAGGGAAAATTAACCAATATTTCAAAAATCTTCTTCTCCAGACTCAGAGGTATTACAGTCATTTTCTCTGCATGGATAGAAAGATCATCAGGGGCTTTATTAAAATTGTAAATTTCAGGACCCCCGAGCTATCCGTTCTCCCTTGGGGAGGGGGTAAAGTTTACTATAGTTTATATAGAGAAACAACACTTTTGGGTATATTTTGACAATTTTCTGTTGGAA
>NW_018407435.1:1668312-1687216 GCF_002113885.1 Mizuhopecten yessoensis
AAAATTGGGATTCCTGCCCCATCCCCAGGGGCTAGGGCGGGGCCCCAAAGGGTACATTTACCAATATTTTCAAATTCTTATCCTTTGATGACATGACAAGTATTGTATTTCACTTAGTTTACATGCTGATTTCCACATCACATCTAAACAATAAAATAAAGCTACCAGTACCTATGATATAACTCAGGTGACCGCTAAAGCCCTTGGGCCTCTTGTTTTCTTATGTTGCTGGTATTGAGTTTTCTTAAATTTTGTAATGTACGCTTAAATGATGATGAATTCATTTGACCAATTCTTTAGATTTCCCCAAAACTTAAGAACAATAATAATTGTTTTGAATAAAAACCTAAATTTATTTATCAAAATATATTGCTGGTCATTTTCAATATTATTTTTTTCATGAATGTAAAAATCAAAGAATTTATTTTTCTTAAAATTGATTTTAAATAATGATTTCTCCCTCTTTGAGTTTTTTGCTTTGGGAGGTTAGGTGGTTGTGTTGTGGGTTTAATTGTTGTGACACTGAGTCATGGATTCAAGGCCTACGTGTGGCAGTTACTAGGTACTGGCTGCAGGTTGGTGTATTTTCTCCGGTTACTCCAGCTTAATTTCCTCCAACACCAAAACCTGGCACTCCTTAAATGACCATAGCTGTTAATAGGCCGTAACACACAAGCAAACAACCAGCACTGAGTTAGTTACTCATTAATGAAATTTAAATAGAAAATGAACTTTTTAGGAACACTTAAGTATTTCTTTATAGTCTTTTTTAGTTTATTGGGTAAATGTGTCTCTGAGACTGGGTCAGAAACTTTCACCAGCAGCTGATGACAAGATACAAAATTAGACAGGTGATACAGTAGGAAGTAGGACGGGATGTTTCACGGGATCCCCTTCTTGTCGGGTAAAGGGTTAGAACTTTTGGTCAACAGGTAGTAGAGCTTGGCACAGGTCAGTTAATTACCTTAGCTGCTGACAGGAGTGACCGACATATTAGGGAGAAGAGGCGACAGCTTGACCACACTCGAGTGACCAGGCCTAATGATACAGGAGGAAAGCTCATTATTCTCACTCTGTCTATGTCACCCAGTGCCACGGCTGATGTGGTCAAAACACAACTGACCAACTGTTAATAGGAAATGTCTGCTGGTCACTTCTACCTTGACCTTTGACCCATACATCTAATTCCCACCTGGTAAGCAGCCTAATTCTCACCTGGTCAGCTGCCGGCCTTCTCATTAGTTTGAGACTTTCTAACATCTTTTTACTAGTGATTTGGAGCAATCTGAAACCCAGACAGCTGATGATGTTCAACTGGTCAGTGATTATTGGCTTTTCATTTGTTTCAGCCATTAGATTTTCATCTATTTGTACCTCATGTTACTGCATGATCATGTGAGCTATTGCTATCCTTCAATCATCAACGTCTGTCTAACGTCATCAATTAACTAACAATGGAAGCTTTTAAAATTCTTAAGAGCTTCTAATGTATTTTACTTTTTACTTCGTTACGATACGATACGATCCCGACCTAGTGTTGAAACTTTTCATACTGATTTGCAAATCCAAGATGGCTTCATTAGCCTCTGATTGGCTGGGATATTGTAGGCTTCTTCTCTAGAATGGCTGCATTAGCCTCTGATTGGCTGGGATATTGTAGGATTCTTCTCTAGAATGGCTGCATTAGCCTCTGATTGGCTGGGATATTGTAGGCTTCTCCTCTATTATGGCTGCATTAGCCTCTGACTGGCTGGGATATTGTAGGCTTCTTCTCTAGAATGGCTGCAGCAGTTCACATCAAACTAGGTACAAATGTTATGCCTGAATGATTTCCTAACAAAGAATTGCATGGTCCTTTTCCTTCTGATCCAAAAACAAAGATGGCTAGCTGCCTTGTCCTCTGTTTGACCTTAACATTTTATGACAAGTCAAGAATAACTACAGTGATCATAAGGTGACTCCAAAGTCATTTCAATTTTTTTTTCTGATGTCACCAGTAAGTGTTGTCATTTTTTGTAGCGATCCAAAGAGCTGAAATGGCTGGCCTGGCCTTTGATTGGCTGACATTTGTAACTTCTGCTAAGTAAAGGCTGGAGACTCTTTACCTGGTACAAACTGTTCTGTATGAGTTTCCAGCAAGTGTTTCTTCTTTGCCAATCTAAAAGTGATAGCATCCTTAGCCTCTAATTGGCCAAAACATTTTCGATTTTTCCTCTAGAACAATACAAATGTGCTCTGCCAATTGACCTTCCTGTAGGTACCAATCTGAAAATCCAAGATGGCCACTGTGGCCTCTGACTGACTGAGGCATTTTCAGAATCTTCTCAAGAACTGCAAGGATTAATCACTCCAAACTTTTGCTGAAACATGGTAATATATTATAAGTGCATGGTTTTAACCAATAGTTGTTATTTTTTAGCTTAGTTGAAATTCAATATGGCCCCCACAGCCTCCATCTGGAAAACTAATCTTAGAATAACTTAAATATCTAATTATCTTGAAAAATGTTTGCTTCGCAGAAAACAAAATTTTAACAAATAAACATGTGATCTATATATTACTTAGATAATAAACACATCAGATTGCTCTTTGTAACTAGATTTCGCTATCCGTACATGAATAGGTATTCATGTTTGATAGATAATTTAATACTTATTATTTTGATAGTACTTCACTGTAATGAGCGTTATTTTCATCACTTTAAATGCAAAATTATGATGCATTTTTTAAGGAAAATTAAATAATTCCTGCGCAGCAGAGGAATATTAATGTTTATAGCTTTAAGAAATAACAACTCTTCACCATCAAAAGCACAGCCGTTTACAGAAAATACATTAAATTCAATTTATTTTGAAGTATCCTTCACAAAAAAGAAGCTATTACATACCAAAATTGTTTTGATTTGAATTTTTCCCTCCTAAATGTTCGACCTTTGAGCATATTGATAAAATTTGATCCATTTATCAAAATTTATCTTCCTAGGTTTTTCTTTAATTGAACAAAAACATTTCGAAAGTATGAACGATGCTATTAAAATTTCATACAAGAGGGATAGTTGAGGACCGCTTTACGATTAGGATAGGGCCGAAAGTCTTGCTATTCATCGAGAGTGAAAGCTTCATTTTGATGACAAAGTTATAGGAGAGACATTTTTATCTATAATGAGGTGTAGCATCAATTTACAAAGGTATTCATCGGACCGATGTGGAAAAGTTGTCGCTACATTAACGGGAGTCGAAAAATGCACACCGTGACCTATGGCACCCATTTTCAGCATAGTAAGCTTTACAAACAAAATAACATTTGTTTTATAAACAGATATCATGAAACCAAAGACAAAATATACATTAATATTCATATATTTCTTTTAAAATAAAGCTTTCTTCAATTGTTTTACAAATTTTTTCAATTAGGTTTTCTTAAATTGACGTAGAATTATTTTTCAGTGCAGGTTTTTCTGTATGGATACGAAAATGCACTTAGGCTGTGGCGATATATAACGCCCGTCACGGGTAAACAGGATGTGGAAGATTTCTATTTTAATCTTTCGTTGACACTGGCATTCATATACCTGGCCGATTTCAAATATTTGAATAAGGGATGAACTATGTGACTGACATGTGACTTAAATGGGGGGGACTCTCGGCCCCGAAATGTTATAGAAATATGACATCACTGAGGGAGATAGAGTAGTGCGACGTTTCTATAGATACCTGACCTAACTTCTCTCTTTAAATATCACATAACTGTACTTGTATCAGTAACAATGTTGACATAGGAAGGGGGCAGTGAGAGGCTATACACACACTTTGTAAGGGGTACCGATTGGCAAGGGATATAGAGGCGACACCAGCTTTGTAAGGGCTATAGATAGAGAGAGGTGACACAAGCTTCGGAAAGTGCATGAACTTGGTAACTTCCACATTAATCCCTCCCAAAGGAAAATCTCTAACTAAATGTTTGGGTATTTTTATCTATTTTTGTGTCAATGTGATATTATCATACTTGCCAACTTTTTGAAATTCCCATAGGGGAGACTCTGCATGCTCAAAAGTAGAACATTAAAAAATGTGTGTATTTACGCCCTAGAAACAAAATGACCCTTTAAAATTACATATTTTGAGTTGTTCTCTCAGTAGAAATAATTCAATCTGAGAATATAGGAAAAGTTTAGCAAATTCACCGGTTGAAAGTACTAAATTTAAGTCTCCCTCCTAAATAAGGAGATTTGGCAAATACGCATTATTATATGATTTTTTTTATAGAAATATTGAGTAAAAATTGTTTACTTTTGATTTAAAAGTTACTGATTGATTGAGTGGGTTTATTTAGCAATTAGATGATTTTTTTTAAAACTTCAATCAATTTTGAAATCAGTTGATATTCAAATCTAAAGATCAGTTAAAATATACAGATGGATGTTCTATATTTTTCTATGTAGAAGTCTTCAACTTTTTTGAAATTTGAAAAAAACAACAAGATTTACATATTTGTATTCATGTAGAGGAATCTGTTGGGGAGGGGGGGGGGAATACACAGTTCCATGAGAATGAATGTACGGAGGACCCTTATTGGTACCCAGACCTTTAATTCACTCTCATATACAATCTCCTGGTAACAATTTGCCCGCAAAATCTGGGGTCCCTTGTCATTTACATACAGGTGTGTCGTGGCAGGTAATACCTGACCCCTGACGGAAGGATATATCTCAAGCTGCTCTGCTCCGTCACCTTGACAAACAAAACAGGGGAAATCCAAAATCTACGTACCCATGATTAATACGTCAGACATATAAACAGGATGGAGATGCATGACTAGTGTGAGGCTTCGACACGGCAGCATTACACTAGAGGGGGGTCTACATTGATCATGACTACGGACATGTTTGACAGTGGTGAAGTTCGCTGATTAAAGGTGCAAATTAGGGGAGATAATTTGGGGCTAGCGGCCAGGATATTAAAAGCATAGGCAGCTTTCTTGTCATAAAAGCAGAAATTTGGGAACTTTTTTCCCCTAAAAAATTCCTTAAAATTTATTTAAACTTTATTTTTATTCTGCAATGTTTTGAGATGTAAAAGTAGATTGCTACAAATATTATTACTATCAACATCGTCGTATTACAGGGTATTACAGGGTATTACAGGGTATTACAGAACACAAAACGAATCAAATCCAAGATTTTTTTATTTTTTTTGAAGATGTATTGTCTTTTTTGCAAAAAATTGGTCAGGAAAGATATAAAAATCCCAACACAATATTTATAAACTTTTTTCTTGACTGTCAAAAAAAATATCCTGACATTAATCTTTTACAATATCAATTAAAAAATCTGTCAATTAATTCTTTAAACCAGTAATTATGTAAGATTATGTAAAGTTTTTTTAATAATTAATATGTTAATGGATATTGTTTAAAGACTGGTCACACTGCAAGCATAGGACAGCCAACTGAAATTCAAACTATTGCTTTCCCAGAAAACGTGTATAAATATCGGATCAGAAATGAATGTCGTTAGGAGGTATAATTACATCACAGGGAACCGCAGCAACTTCCGACAAGCAATGTCATCTGTATTCTTCACAGCCAAATTATGAAGCATCGATGCATCAACAAGAACAACTGGCTGACATCTTGTGATGTGACTAGTCGAAAGTTTATGGCAAAAAAAAAGGTTTAACATCGTAATAGGGTATATAAAGCTAATGTCTTTGAAAATTTTCTTTAGAATTTTCTTTTCGAATGATTTAAATATCATTTTAAAATATCAGCTGACGGAGGTTGTCATCCAATCAGAATTAATTACAGCACTACCCATAATTCAAAGGGGTCATCCATTTTCATTTATGGAAATTTCTGACATACAATTTTTCATCTAATTTTAATGAGTGTTACTCTGGTTTTTCTTTTATCAAGACAGTTTTCACAGCACACTGTAATACACTGTCACATTATCCAGTGGGTGAATCTTTAAAATAAAAAATGATTACTGGAGTTGTAAACAAATCCAACGATCGTTTATTATCATGAAATATCAACCAGAGTAAGCAGAGACAAATGCATATCTCACATACTCTCATCAGCAAGCAAATCTTTTACTGATTAACCCTTTCACCGCTGTAGACCATGATGAACTCATCCATTTCAATGCATGGTAGAGTCTATTAAAGTTACATAGGGGTGATTAGGGTTAAACTTTAAACAAGAAAGTAAAAAAAAATATGTGATTCAATTATTCCTGATATCATTAATAATTAATGACCATTTAGGTAAGGGTTCATCACAGATTTAAAAGTGACCAATATGATTTTGAAAATCTACAAAGTTATGTGTATTGAATGTAGAAATTGGGAGAAATGGCGATGAATTTGGCCTGATGCAAATTGAAAATAACAGGTATGTATGTTTGACGAGTTGACACTGATGACTGGGGTGGTAGTATTTTCAGATATAAATCATTTAAATTTTGGCAGGCGTAAACTTTGGTATAATCAAAATGGGTTTTTATTCAATTTACCTGCATTTTTCTACAAGTTAATAAATCTTAGCTAAACAGAATGCCCTTTTATTGCTACTGAAATTTGATCCATGTGTTTTTCATTGGGAAATTATAGTATTTACAGAATGTAAATCGATACGAAATATTATTCTCTCTTTATGAAGGTAATTTACTAAGAATAGAGATTGGCCTGGTAAGGAGAACATTTAGATGTTATCTTTGTGTTTTGAAGTTTCTTTCTATGCATACAGTTTCTATGACAATGCTTGTAATTGGCCTGACACCTTTCAAATGTCAGTGAAATTTCAACAGTTAATTTGTTTTAAATACCTAATTGTTGCAGTGAATTATCTTTAATTTGTGTGTTCAAGGCTGCTGGACACCTGGATGAAGTGTTTTCTCACTTTTCTTCACAATTTTAAGTTAAAAAAGACTTGCATGATATTATGCCTGCATCAGAATTTACTAAGATTTTTTTTAAATACTTCTCATCTTCCTTCCCCTTCACTTTTTCATTCTGAATACCTTCCACCCTATTCCATCCCTACAAGTTTTTCATCCATTTTTCCTACTCTCTTCTCCCACTTTGTGACATAACTCTTTTTTTCTCTTCTTTCTAGTTTCTTTTCCCCTCCTGTCTTTCCCTTCTACTTCCTTTTCTAACTGTCCCTCCCTTACTTTCTATTCCTGTTCTTCCTTCTCTCCTTCTGACACTCCTATACTCTCCCTTCATGTCTTTTCTTCTTCAAACTCTATTCTTCTTCCCATTTCCTTTTCTTCTTATTCTATAATCTTAAGTCTTTTCTCTTTCTCTCAACCTAGCTCTCCTTACTTTCCTCTTCCCTCCTTTCCTGCTTAACCTCCTCATTCTTACCCTTTCTTTTTTTCTCTCTTACTTTTTCCTCCTTCTCTTTCTTCTCCCTTCCTTTTCACGTTCTACCTCCAGCATTCCCCCTATACTCCCCCCCCCACCTCCACCCCCTCGACCCCTATACCCACCCACCAGTCCAGTCCCCTTTCTCTGTACTTATAAACATGCTATGAAGCTATGGAGGAATAATACTGGGATGATAGGAATCTTCACAATGAATAAAAAGTTAGGATGTAATAAAATAAATAATATATCAGAATGGAAACTGACGCCATTCTGTTTTGGTTGTTGATGGTAACCAACACAGACTAGGTTTAGCTTTACCCACCAAGCTTAAGGAGCGGGCTTTGAATTTCATATTTGTTATGAAATATTGTAACAAGTTGTATGCCATGAAAAACAGTGTTCTCTTTGAAAAGTTAGTTAGGATTCTCTGTACTCGTTTGATATGGATAACCTACGAAATCATGTTGGGCGTCGATGGATTCCATAATGAACGCACTCCTGTCTGTTGAGTAAGAAACGTCAGTTTCAGGAGTCCAACAAACATTTATCTTACAAAACAGTCCAATGGGGGAGGTAACTTTGTAAAAATTCCTTCGTCTCGAAATCTTCACATTCCGGAGTAATTGTAAGGTTTTTTTTCCTGCTTGCTGGAAGCAGCGTCTACAAATTTATTAAAAAATGATGTGTACTCACCATGGTGCAGTTACAATCTTCCCTCCCCTTGAAGATGGATTTAGAATAGACAATCAATGAAAAGTTGGACCCATTTTCATGCCTTAGGGGTGAGATTGTTTGCCAGGAATGATCGCACCAGCTAACAGCTTTATATGCCAGCTATATTTGTTAGCTTGTGTATGTACCTACCATTTGAAAACAGTATCAATATATACGGATTTAAAAAGTTTTAAAGGATCCAAGTTATAGAAAAGATGTCTGCTATAGTTTTGTAAGTTAACGGATGAAGATAAAATTTTGAAAATCGCGATTTTATTCTCAGGTTAAAATTTCTTACAAAGGTTTGACCTCATGAACTTTGTATTGTTTTAAAACACAAACAGAAAAAGCGTTGTAGACGAGCTAAGTGACAGCACATCTACGGTAGCCGCGCCTGTTAGTACCTATTAGTGTTGTTTTGGACTCGGCTGTAACAAGCTGACTGACGTGTTGACAGACATGCCATTAGTCTCCGACACTGATAAAGTGTGAGGGCTAAATGGCTCCATCCAATATTGGATAACGAAGTGGTCAATTATTGAGGTAGTGGTTTCATTTATGTAGCTCCATGTTACCAGGAGATATGGATATTGCGTAGGATTTACTAGATCAGACTCAAGTGGAAACGGTTCTCCTAATGTCATCACTAAGCTGATGCAGATTGTCAGAAAAAATATATCTTTTTCGGAAATAAAGATAGTAAATATTTCTTGATTGTATCATTACAGTTAACTGTGATTATATGAAAAATCATGAAAATAAGAAAAAAAAAATAGATTAGTATCAACAGTCTTGTTTGAGATATAATGTAGAATACTCCGAATTTGACATAATATGGTACCAAAAGAACATTTTTAGGGGTTTTATAAATGATAAGATGTAAAGTTTGAGTATGTGTTTTTGTATTTTAATGTTTTTAAACATTTCATAATTGTCTTTCATTTTCCCAGATTTCGGACATAATATTTATGTCAATGAATATGCATAGAGAAGTTAGAGTAATTATCACTGAAATAAAAACCGTGCCACCGGAACTTGTCTATCAGTAGTACAAATGTACATTTGTTGAAGATGACATTAGAATATTAGAAACAATAGGAAACAACCAATACTTTCTATTGACCACAGTGGCGGAATGGTCAAGGTGTTTGATTGTCTTTGATCACTAAGCCCTCCACCACTGGGTCGCGGGTAAGAGGCAGGCTATGTTGGGAAGTCACCATGCACCCCTCCACCACTGGGTCGCGGGTAAGAGGCAGGCTATGTGGGGAAGTTACCAGCCCTCCACCACTGGGTCGCGGGTAAGAGGCAGGCTATGTTGGGAAGTCACCAGCCCTCCACCACTGGGTCGCGGGTAAGAGGCAGGCTATGTTGGGAAGTCACCAGCCCTCCACACAGTGATAGAGGCCTACGTGGGGCAGTCACCAGGTCCTTACCGCAGGTCGGTGTTTTTTTCTCAAGGTGCTCCAGTTTTCCCCACCACCAAAGTCTGGCTCATCCTTAAATGATCATAGCTGTTAATAAGACGTAAGCACAAACAAAATTAACAAACTTCTATTTATTGATGGATCACCAGGTTACCTCCCCTTATGAAATTTACTGGGTAAAGTGTTTACAACGATATGGCCTCTGATGCCTCTGATTGGTTGAGTTTCTTTAAATTAATAATACATCCTTTTCATTCCATTTTACTAAACGATTAGTGGTCTCTTACTTAAAGAGCACTGGAAGTTCAACTCAGTTTAGTCTGAACCTGAGATAATAGACAATGAAAATGTTTAAATTTCTTGAGAGAGAAGCAATTATCGTTTAATTAAAACACAATAATATACTAATAAATCACTGGGTCTTTGTTTGACATTCGTAGTCTGCTTTACTTTCATTTTTTGGCAAAATATCTGGATGCAACAAGCTTCCTGCTGATTCAGATCATTTCTGCCTCACTCGAACGTTTACTCCAATGGAGAGGAATAATATATGGCTGTAAACATTACTAGTAGAGTAAGTGGGGGCACGCTGTGAGGTTTTCGGAGGATGGGTCGAAGATTAACAAACATTAACCATGTATCCTTATATCTGTTTGATTTGTAAATTGCAAGAGGCTCAAAACCCAGGTGTATGAATTAGAGGCTATTAAGGAGAAAATGGCACCAGTGGTAAAGTGTAAAGTTGAAAATGGCCAGAGTTGTTTGGGAAAATAGACTTAGGGGTCATATGGTGTTTGAACCTCTGTTCCTCTAATTAACAAATCTCGCCAGGAATTTGGTGGACATAATTTTCTAATTTCTTCATTAGTTACAAAAATTACATGTCTGGGGAGTTTAAAGATGGCCAGACCTATGACAGAGAATCGAAATCCATAGGGCCTGCCTGGTTAGGAGGGTCGGGGAATTGTTTGAGTAGTAGGGCTGAAAAGATCGACAAAACAAGTAAACACTTTTCCCCTTTATATTTTGACACTTTTGGCACGACATGCTTGTTAAGTAAACAAAATTTTCAAAAGTACTGTTCCTTTGATCAGAGAACTGGTTTTAAAAATGAACTTGCCTGAAAAATGAAATATACACATTTAAAGTTATTCTGTGTATTTATTTAAATAGAATATTTATTTATAAGTCTATAAATTAAAACATTATGGTCAGTTGACAGAAAAAAAAGCTAAATTTTCTGTAAATTCATATTTGATGAATAATGAAAGAGTATGCTGTGAATATATTATTACTATGCTATGGAAAATGTTGTGCTTACCGGTATCTGTTAGACAAGAAGATAATTTTGACTTGTCTGCACTGAAGATCATTTCTGGCCCCGGCCCATCAGACCTGGGATTTTTTGCCACCTAGCAATTATGAGGACTTAAGTGTCCCAGTGACATAACATTTAACTCATTCACCCCTGAAGACACATTTGAACTCCTCCAATTCAAAGGTTGGAATAGTTCATTATGAAATTTCAGGGGTGAATGAGTTAAACTGTTGAGATCCTTGCCCAATAATCACATATGCAATATGTTGGTCTGAAGAGTCTAACACAATTACTCTACTAAGATCGGCCCAGCCCCACCCCACCCCTCCCACTCACGGCACCCCAGGGTAAGAGAAAATCAGTACATTTTGGCAGAGCTGAGCAGTTGACACTCTGTATCCAGGCAGCTAGGGCTAGGTATGTCCAGGTGGCCTTGTTAGGTTTACTTATTACCGTACTTAATTAATTAAATCAAGTAACAGCAGGATGGCAAGGATGGTGTAGGAGGATGCTGGGTGGGGGTAGGTAGGGTCAACTCAGGTCATTGACATACAGGTCTGTATAACCCTTGCCAACCATTTCTAGACTTGGTTTAACTCATTGATCATGACCCCTGAAATTTTATAATGAACTATTCCAACCTTTGAATTGGAAGAGTTCACATGTGTCTTCAAGGATGAGTTTAAGGTAACAAATCTGTCTTTATTAGAGTCTTCTGTAATAGTGACCAGATAGCTTAGGTTGGATAGAGAGTCTACCTAGAGTTCAGAGGTCAGGTTGTATAGAGAGTCTACCTCGAGTTCAGAGGTCAGGTTAGATAGTCTACCTAGAGTTCAGAGGTCAGGTTGGATAGAGAGTCTACCTTGAGTTCAGAGGTCAGGTTGTATAGAGAGTCTACCTAGAGTTCAGAGGTCAGGTTAGATAGTCTACCTAGAATTCAGAGGTCAGGTTAGATAGAGAGTCTACCTAGAGTTCAGAGGTCAGGTTAGATAGAGAGTATACCTAGAGTTCAGAGGTCCAGGGTTTTGTATCCCTGTCTGGCAGTTGTATTGTTTTCTTTTCTTGGCACATATTGACCATATATTAACAATATTGTTTGTCTTAATATATGTGAGTCTCTGTTTAGTGATGTGCTTTTCACAGTTTTCATTTTCTGTTCTGTTAACATGATTTACATGATAGGGACACAGAGCTAGGTACACAACCTGCTGTTAGTTTCGTATCTGACAAAAACAAAGTCAAATGTCATATTGATCAAACTGATATCTTATTGTCTGTAAGATTTACTTTCTAGAAATTCAATATGTTTTTTCCAGTATGGTTATAGCATTGATAAATCATTTCTGAAAAGAAAAACATATCTTATGTGATTTTTGTGAAAAAAAATAATGAAGACAATATTAAAAAAAAAAAGGTTTAATGATCAACATTAGTGTTCTGAGAGTAAAAAAAATTAGCAGGGCTAGACCAGGAATCAAACTCAGGGCTTCAAACTTATGCTATCACTTTGACTGACTGAGCTACCTATAGTCAACTGAAGTGTCCTGGCCTGACTGTGCTACAGTTATATTTAACTGGAAGTTAGATTGTAACTGTACATAGGAAAAACCCCAAAACAGTGGGACAGGGATCCTTAATGGACAAATCTTATGGAAACTAATATGTTCAACTTGACAAGATGCCTCTCGAAAAATGTTATACTTCTAACTTCAAAAACATTTATTTGTATTACAACAGGATCTTCTATAACCAATAGTCTATTATTGTCCTGGTAAAAAGTTGCTCTTCAAATATTTTGAAATTAATTCCCTACGCAAGAATTTTGCTACATTGTTAAAGTGTTTTTTACAAATCTGGATCTTATTACATGAACCAGATTCTTCAGACTTATATTGCTTCTTGTAACGTTTATTGCCATGGAAAAAGTTTTGACATAGATATTACAGAATGGTGTTATTGTCTCTCTATTGACTTCTAGTGGATTCATGGCCATTCATGGTAATTTGAGGTCTATGACCTGTCCATGAAGAAAGAGAGAAATGGGGTTTTGACGGACTCTTCATAGGAGAATGGCTCTATGAAGGAAGCGATATATTTCTTTTTCATGGACAACTGATGGAGGATTTGAGAGAAGTATAGATTGAGTTGCGAGTTCTGCTTCCCTTTCATCACGGGTACCGCAACTGTTAAACAAATATCTGTCGGCTATGACACTTTGGTGTTTGGTTAGAGTCATGCTGTTTGTAAACTTATTAACAGATAGGTAAGCTTGGTTTGATAGGAATGGTTCTAATGGACATACCAGATTCCTACCGCTCTCTGCTCAAGTCTGGTTAGAATACTGTACATGTGTATATATAAGCTAATTATGACTATGATGCTGATTTCTCCCATCATATAACATCATAATTATATGATGAACTTTGAGGACTTAAAAATGGTATACAATCATCTCCAGGTCTTAAAAAATACATAATATTCTTTTTTTCTTATATGACCACCTGAACTATTAATTCATTAGAACCTGTCTTATGTGACCACCTGTACTTTTGATACAGTAAAACCTGTCTTGTGTGACCAACTGAACTTCTTATACAGTAGAACCTGTCTTGTGTGACCACCTGTATTTCTAGTATAGTAGAACCTGTCTTGTGTGACCAACTGAACTTCTTATACAGTAGAAACTGTCTTGTGTAACCACCTGTACTTTTGATACAGTAAAACCTGTCTTGTGTGACCACCTGTACTTTTGATACAGTAAAACCTGTCTTGTGTGACCAACTGAACTTCTTATACAGTAGAAACTGTCTTGTGTGACCACCTGTACTTTTATAGAGTAGAAGCTGTCTTATGTGACCACATGTACTTCTTATACAGTAGAACCTGTCTTGTGTGACAACCTGAACATTTTATATACAGTAGAACCTGTCTTGTGTGACCATCTGAACTACTTATACAGTAGAACCTGTCTTGTGTGACCACCTATACTTTTATAGAGTAGAACCTGTCTTGTGTGACCACCTTTACTTTTTAAACAGTAGAACCTTTCTTATGTGACCACCTGAACTTCTTATACAGTAGAACCTGTCTTGTGTGATCACCTGTACTTTTAATACAGTAGAACCTGTCTTATATGACCACATGAACTTCTTATACAGTAGAACCTGTCTTGTGTGACCATCTGAACTACTTATACAGTAGAACCTGTCTTGTGTGACCACCTATACTTTTATAGAGTAGAACCTTTCTTGTGTGACCACCTTTACTTTTTATACAGTAGAACCTGTCTTGTGTGACCACCTGAACTTCTTAAACAGTAGAACCTGTCTTGTGTGATCACCTGTATTTCTAGTATAGTAGAACTTGGCTTGTTTCATCATCCACTATACCAGAACCTGTCTTGTAAGACCACCTGCTACCTGAATAAGATAGATTACCTGTCATATATGACCACCTTTACTACCATTACAAAAAGAACCTGTCTGGGGAGAACAGCTCAATTACCAGTGTAATAGGTACAAACTTGATTAACTGTTGCACAAGGATTTGACTGGGGAAAATGTACAGGTAATAAAAATATTAGAAAAATAATTGTCTGTATCAATATATAGCATGGCACATCATTAATTCAGATCTCAGCAGTGTTTGGCTTGAAGGTTGGGGGTTTAATTGGGGTGAGAATGAAGAATTGTAGGATGAGGTCATGATACTTCATGATTGTGCAATTATTGGAGGAAAAGCCGCAAAACCCAGCAAAAGTCAACGGAGCGTAAAATCAATGTTACACCAGGAGTTACTTTCTCTTTTAATCTCCGACTTTGTGATGTAACAATCCAGCATACCTAATGTGTTTTTCCCAAGTGGGAGAGTTACAATCCAGACATCCGGTTAAAAATCTGGTTTATTGTGTGGATTTATTTTGTAAGAAATACAGAAATGACCCCGGGCACATTAAAACGTTTTCTAGTTACTGGATTCAGCACGTTTTGATGTAGCCATTGAGAGTCTGGCGGCACGTTAAATGTTATTGACATATTTTCATCTAACAAAAACGTTGATGGGATTAGCACAAGGCCAGATTAACTGTACTCGGTGCTGGCTTCTGGAAATAGAATAAATTAAAACCACCAGTACACTGGTTTCTATAACAGTATAGATTTGTATACCCATGTGGTTTCTTGTGTTTCCATTTTCATATCATTTTGATAAAATCATTTTCTTGTCTGTTACTAGATAGTTAAACCTGTTGATCATAAATATTGATACAAAACCAGAAATTGTCGCGATGAAACTTGGCAATGAATTGGGGGCGTTAAAATGAGATTTTTTCCTTGATTACACACCTTTGTTTTTTAACTAATTTCTCATGAAAACTAAAAATAATATTTCCTGAAAAAAATCTGGAAGTATTTTTAGGTCACCTGAGCTTTAGCTCAAGTGACCTATTGCTATCCGTTTTCGTCCGTCGTCGTCCGTCGTCCGTCGTCCGTCGTACGTCGTCCGTCGTCCGTCGTCTGTCGTCCGTCGTCCGTTAACATTTTACATTTCAAACTTAAAGTCAAGTTCTGCTGGGCCGATTGAACTGAAAGTTGATAGGAATGATCGCCTCATGGTCCTGACAAAGTGTTGTTATTTTTCGGGTCGATCAGAAATCCAATATGGCCGCCACGGCCACCATTTTGAAAACCTATTTCAAACTTAAAGTCAAGTTCTGCTGGACCGATTGAACTGAAAGTTGGTAGGAATGATCGCCTCATGGTCCTGACAAAGTGTTGTTATTTTTTGGGTCGATCAGAAATCCAATATGGCCACCACGGCCGCCATTTTGAAAACCTATTTCAAACTTAAAGTCAAGTTCTGCTGGACCGATTGAACTTAAAGTTTGTAGGAATGATCGACTCATGGTCCTGACAAAGTGTTGTTATTTTTCAGGTCAATCATAAATCCAATATGGCCGCCACGGCCACCATTTTGAAAACATATTTCAAACTTAAAGTCAAGTTCTGCTAGGCCGATTGAACTGAAACTTTGTAGGAATGATTGACTCATGGTCCTGACAAAGTGTTGTTATTTTTCAGGTCGATCAGAAATCCAATATGGCCACCACAGCTGCCATTTTGGTAAACTATTTCAAACTTAAAGTAAAGATCTACTTGGCCGATTGAACTGAAACTTTGTAGGAATGATCGAATCATGGTCCTGACAAAGTGTTGTTATTTTTCGGGTCAATCAGAAATACAATTTGGCTGCCATGGCCGCTATTTTGCTACTAAGTTCTAATAGGCCGATCTCACTTAAAATTGGTCTAGGAATGATCAGCTCATGGTCCTGACAAAGTTAAGTTAACATTATACTATTTTTTACTCAAATTGGTACATATTTCAACAACAAAAATAAATACTATAGACTCAGGTGACCGTTAAGGCCCATGGGCCTCTTGTTGGTGTAAGAATATTTTCTATTGTATTATTATTCCACCGAATCCAGATTAAGAGTTCTGATTAAGTAAGGATTCTGATTAGGTAAGGATTCTGATTAAGTAAGGATTCTGATTAAGTAAGGATTCTGATTAAGTAAGGATTCCGATTAAGTAAGGAATGGAGATTATATAATTGTTATGGTAAGGGGGATAACTCACTGTAAAGGGCTAGTGATAAGAGATCTAGGGGGCTGCTTATCAGACTTTTGTGAACAACCCATATTTCAATAATTACGCTTCAAGATGCTGTTTTTATTTGGAACATAAAGAAAAGGCAAGAAAGTATTTCCTGACACTTTAGGTATAATTATGAAATGAAGTTTTATCACGTATTTGGAGAAAGTCAAGTGAAGATTTGTTCTATAAATAAATCATCGTAAAGAGACTAAGACAACGACACATAACTCGGTCTGAAGGTACGAAGGCTAGCAATAGCATACTAAACACCTGTGATCCGGTGAGTTAAGGAGATAACAAGTGAATTTTAAAAAAACAAAAATCGTCTCCAGTTACTTTTCAAGTGATATCTTTTTTACAAATATTACATTACATTTCAAAGTAAACACGTGCATATTGTTTCTGTTCATTTTGTATTCGTTGCTTACCCCCATCTGAAGAAGTCAAGTAAGATTTTTAAGTCCATCCACCCGTAAATGGAGGTCAGTGATTTTGTTTAGAGGATTGTGTAACTAGGGGTTAGAGGTTATTGTACTAGTACACCACAGATAAAAATCTGTGTCCTACCCATTTGTAAAGAACCAGGATGAGGTTGAAACAAAGTTTGAAAGAAATAGGCTCGTGACACCAGTTCTGTTGGTTTGTCATGCCAAACAGTCGTTTCTCGAACAAAACATTGTGACTCGAATTTCCTAAATTCAATCTGTAAATATTGTTTTTTTCGTGTGCAGTGAAATGGGTTACGAACAGATGAAGGTTGGCTTATCTTCCTCCATTGTTAGAGAGTCCTTAGACACCGAACATTTTGTTGTTGATAACTTTTAAGTGTTAAGTAAATCAGACATTTCGGACAAAAGCGTTGGTATTATCGGCATGCACGAGTGTCAAGGAGCTGAGTATCTATATACTGTAGTATAATCTCAGCTTCTATACTTATAATCAGTTATAGCCAATCTACACGTAGCTATTCTCTCCCCGATAAAGATTGTTTTCACGAACATTCTACTCCGTTTCAAGGATAGCGTGACATTTTGGAGGATTTTCGACCGTAGATTGTCTGAGATCTGACCATTTATCACCCATTTGTTGACTCGATGACAGTTCAATTGTGTCTCTTTAAGAAACATTCCCTCCCCTGTTTATGACAAACTGTAAAAGTTAATGTTCCAGATAGATTGGTTGTTGGATTTCTACGTAGTTTACGGGTACTGATTGGTGATATCGTATTAGTATAACCTGTTCTGTTAATGCATAATCAGTGGGAGATTAACTCTTACTCAATAAAATATCGTCAATTGGTTTGAGGTAATGGGTTCCTAACTGATAGGCGGAGAAATATCTGTAATAGCGGAGCACAAAATCCAAGAGCATCAATCTTTAAAATGCCTTCTTGCATGCGTAGTTCAAGATTTTAACCAATCAAAGTAATGGAAGGTGTTAAGCGACCAACACCTCTGTTGCTGAAAGGGTGGTCTTGGAAAAGGATAAACAAGTGCAGTTTTAGAAGAAATCTTATTTGCTATTTATATTTAAGTCACAGTGAAAAATCCACGTACTTCTAATGTTGACAAAAACTGACAGCATGCAGACTGGATGTTATTGTAAATGATGCTTGTTCCTAGTAATTATAGTCTGCCCAGTTGTATGACAAGGTAATAGCATTCTGGGAAGAAAATAGGTGATGGCCTGGTGTCCTCTGTAGAGTATAACACATTAGATACAACTTGGCTAGTAAAATCTTTCCTGTAGAACAGCCTTGTAACAGTGGTTAATTGTTCATTGTAAACAGACATGGAAGGAAATTCAACGATGTGTCAGATGTATGCTGTGTACGTGTCAAGATTTGAGCATATCTACGTCCGAATTTTCCCATTTCAATTAAATCGGCATCTTTTTAATCCACACATTTGTGGTTTCTGGTGTGGAATTGTTTAGTCTGATGCAGTGGTGATTTCATCGTATCCAATTATCATAGCAGTTTGCTAAGAGGTTCGTTTGTTTGAAGTGTGTAGGTATGCCAAAATAAGTACAGTTTACCTGTTACGTTTACATGTTGTTCTGCCTGCTTGAAAATCGGTGATGGGGGTGGGGGGTGGGGTGGGGGGGATCCGTCCACTTCATACCAAAATATAAGTTATTACAAATATAGAAACCTCTTGAAATTGTAAGTGCTTGTGACAATAATTTGATTCTATTATAAAATACTGTATATTGCTGAACTACATGCTTTGGTCACTAAATGTTTAGTTGTTAGTCTTTGTTATGATTTGTCTCGACTGCTGATGCTGGTATATTTCAATCACTATTAAAGTTAAAAGTATAATTTGCATAGTTTACCTTTGATTACCTCCCTTTATCTCCACCTAAGAGCAGCTTATCCACCCAACCCACCCACCCACCCACCTACCCTCCAACC
>NW_018407435.1:1687227-1723170 GCF_002113885.1 Mizuhopecten yessoensis
CACCCCCCACCCCTCACACCATTTCACCATTAGAAATTCTCCAAACATGGCCCTTCCTTCCATTATCAATCTTCGGCCCTGTACATCTTGACCTCATTGCTTCTGTCTATATGTATTCTTCCCACTGGTCATTTTTTGGCCACTGACCACAGTTGTTCTTACAACATTTGTATAATCACTGTCTGCTAGTGATGATTGTCCAATCCAACAGTTTGGTTTGGCAGGCGGCCATCTTACTTCTCCTGCCAAGGGCGAAACATGGCCGGCTGCTGTCTTGGCATTCTGGCGTAGTAAGGTGGTGTATTTCCTTTGGCGAAAGTCAGTTTGTGTAGTATGGCCGCTGTAAAGATCAGATGGCAAATGATGTTTATACAATCACCCCCTGTTTATTTATCCGGAACATAACCAATTCCTCATGTTGTATTAGAAAATAAGTTCCTGCCTCCGGTTTCTGCACTTGCTTAGGAAGTCATCTTCAAAATTCCGGTGTTTCTTGTATGATAGGGTTGAACTACAACCTGTTGCAAAATCACAACCTGTAATTGAATTTATACAGACTTTTGTATTTTTTTTAAATTTCATAAATTTCTTATCAATATCCCCGAATCTGAGTGTATGTATATTATATGTGATAATTAAAAAAAGCTGTTTATTGAGATTGAAATTTTTTGAACTATCAATAGCGAAATATTTAAAAACTAGCTATAAAATGTTTGTAAAACACACATATGCCCACTCCTGCTTTGATTGAAAAGAAGCTAAATGCAAAGTTGAACCAAATTAAGAACTGCAGCTGAATCAAAAGTGGAATCGAATTAAGGCAGTGAAGCAAAAAAAAATATAGGTCACAGTGACCTACATTTGGTATGTTGGTGTATTATTCAAGGTGTGCATCCCCACATGAAGCCTGAAAACTGTCACACGTATCTTTAATATCAGAGTAATCAGTCTAACCAAGATGTTATACAGACAGTGTCAGAAAAGACAAATGGTTATGCACTTTCCCCTATGTTGCGGGTTACATAATTGCTTTAAATAGGAAGTACTGATTTAGTGTTGGAAAGCTTCGGAATGAATCAGATTGAGATCTGGCTGCGTAGTAGCCCATGTGTCATATCATACAGACGCATTAAGCCACGTAGGGATGCTCATCCCTATTATAATGAATGTTCAATCCCATAATCCATTTCAATTTCTTACATAGATATTTAAATTGGCCCCGTTACACATAGCACCTGCTATTTATAAACTCGTAGACCGTTCCCCCGAAGTACGCTTAACAATGTGTTACGTGCAAGAAATCTTTTTGTTTTTTAGCATTTTTTTTTTTTTTTTTTGCAATTTGTTTCAGATATCATTTTGTTTTCAGTGTTTTAAAACAAACAAAAAACACTTGGAGGATAAAAAATAATTGCAAAGCTATGTAACATATATACTCTCCCCCCCCCCCCCCCCCCCCCCCTCCAAATTTGAAATAAATAAAATGAATTTAAGCCTGATACCTTTCATGTTATAAGAATCTACATCTGGCGGGAAAGAATCTTGGCATTGGTATGAGTATCTACTGTACTCTGTAGAGTGAACGTGCTAGTTCAGATACTACGCGATTACATCGGATCATTCATTAATAAAAATGTCGTCTGTTTTTTCAGAAATTGTAACGATGTATTCAGAGCGATGTTTGATGCGTTGGGTTTTTTACTGTTGCCAAGTTAAATATAATCTCCGTTTATTAACGTAGTCATCTTCAATACTATTCTCTTATTTTCAGAAACAGGGCAGTATTATAGGAAATATTGGATAATTTAATCAATTTCAATTCGTCTGAAAACAGAAATGATCTCCAGCAATATGGGTGGTGGAGTTTATGGTTGAAAAATTAGATTTAGAAAAAGAGAATGTCGTCTGCAATTCATTTTCAATAGTTTTTCGTTGAGTCAGACCACTTTTGATGAAAACGGCTGAAAATCTTACAAATGTTTTTAAAAAGGATGAACGAATTTAGACCCAAATGAACACACTTTCCAATGCTTGTTAAATCAGTTAATGCAATAAAAAAAAAGGTCTTTATCACAAGTGTTTGAACAATTATTAGACCATGTACGTTTTTGATGTGAATTTTATCTTTTCGGTGTAGATTTCAGAAATGTCATGATCTATTACCGTCACCGAGTCAAAACGTTGATAGTCATGCCTTTGAAGTACCCTTAAGTAGAGATCATTATGTCACGCCGATAACAGTCGACCATTTTGTATCAGTGTCATCTTTCTTATGACCTTTGAATTTGACACCCCCTGAATCTAAAATGGATGCTTCTCATCATGTACTTTAGCTCTAACTAACTGGAACGGTCTATTGTCATTTCTAGGGAACAAAGGTTGATGTATTAGGTTTTCTCTACCATTAGGATCCACATTTTATGGGCGAGATTATATATGTATCTTTTTATCTACATAGGTCAGTTTTGAAATGTACTATATCTGATAGAGAGTGAACTTTCTATAAATTCTAACAATTTTTTCCCGCAATATTGAAAAGACAGTAAAATTGTCTTGTGCCTGTGAATGAGTTCACGGGAAAAAAAAACCACCAATCTGAAATAACAGTCAAGTTTTATTTCTTGTGCCAGAATAAATAAATTGAAATTGAATAATGTACAGTGTATCATTACTATTTCATTTTAAACAAACAATTCTTTCCTTGTACCTCTGGGTTATATTTTAGAAGAAAAGATCGGATTCAGAGAACTTGTATTATGATTACCTGTTGAATTTTTTAGGTAAATATCAAAAATATCCAGCTGGTTCTTTACAAGTGCTCTTTTTGCACTTTAACCTTACAAATTCAATACGTGTAGATCTGTACGTCCTTCAATGCCGAATATCTAACAAAGACATTTCCCGCCAAAACTGAGGTGTCCTTTTGTAGCCATACAAGTGACCTGTAAATCGCTCACGAGTACTTTATTGTGTGTAACCTTTTAAAGTTGTTTGTAAGCCTAATCGGAGATTCAAACATTTTGTCAATATTTATTTATAGTTTATGAAGTGCTCAATAAGATTCGGGGTCAAGTATGGTATATATATCATACATGTACAGCTACTATAGACAGTTAAACTCCACCCCTAGTTTCAGACCGGGTCAGTATATTGCATGGTCAACACCGGTCAATACTGGTCAATGGCCCTACTAATCCTGACCACAGGGTTGACAGATTACTTGACCTTACAGAATTGAAGTGGCTCTAGTAAAACTTTCCTGTAAGTAATATGCGAGTGTAAATTCAATAAATGATTATAAAAAAACCAGCTTTATTACTGATCCTTAGTTTCAATGTCCACACGCAATGAAAATGAACTTTTCAACTTTTTGATATCTAAAGCTTTTTTAATCTTTGAATAGTAGACTTATGTTGAAGTTTAGATTTGGTGTGAAGCTTTCAAATTAAACTCAGTGAATGTTTATTGCACTCATGTTAATCTTGACATTAATAATTAATAATACAAAAATAAAGAAAAAACCACCAGCTTAAAGTTTTGACAAGAGAAGATAGCGAAAAGAACGATTAATAAATTTCATAAATATTATAATAAAGGCTGTATCGTTAAGGCACCTCATGTGGTCTTCCGTACAGATGGCAGGTGTTGGTTCCTTAGTGCAAACAAGTTTTATTACTGCAAATCAGTGTATTTTTTGTGAGAAATTAATTTTTGTGGTATTTTGTGAGAAAACTCATTAAAAAATCAATTCTTTTACAAGTTATAATTCTACAGTTGTAGTTTGGAAAATGAAGTACTCAAAAAATAAGGTGATACACAGTATCTCTTTCCCACTAAAGAGCTCTAGATCTTGGGGCTGTAACATGGGCGGTCACAGATCTGAGCCAACATCAGAATGTTGGGGACTATATCCAACATCAAAAACTAGTTCCAAAATCTCTTATGATGAAATATAACTGAAAAAAAGCAATTAGAACATAGGTGAATTTATCTTAGAAAAAATAAACACTTCCAAAATATCTTATCTATTACTAACTTGCATCCAAGTGCAACGCCAAAATAGAATCAAAACATTTCAATATTTCATTTAGCATATTTGACTCAATAATCACCCATTCCTTTGTAAGCAGCCCCTATATATAAGCAGCCCCTATATTTCTGGTCCTTGCATCCCTTCCCTTATAAGCAGCCCCTATATTGCTGGTTCCTGCGTCCCTTCCCTTATAAGCAGCCCCTATATTTCTGGTTTGTGTTTCCCTTCCCTTATAAGCAGCCCCTATATGTCTGGTCCCTGCATCCCTTCCCTTATAAGCAGCCCCTATATTTCTGGTCCTTGCGTCCCTTCCCTTATAAGCAGCCCCTATATACATGTATCTGGTCCTTGCGTCCCTTCCCTTATAAGCAGCCCCTATATACATGTATCTGGTCCCGGCGTCCCTTCCCTTATAAGCAGCCCCTATATACTTGTATCTGGTCCCTGCATCCCTTCCCTTATAAGCAGCCCCTATATGTCTGGTCTCTGCATCCCTTCCCTTATAAGCAGCCCCTATATTTCTGGTCTCTGCATCCCTTCCCTTATAAGCAGCCCCTATATGTCTGGTCTCTGCATCCATTCCCTTATAAGCAGCCCCTATATTTCTGGTTCCTGCGTCCCTTCCCTTTTAAGCAGCCCCTATATACATGTATCTGGTCCTTGCGCCCCTGCCCTTATAAACAGCCCCTATATTTCTGGTCCCTGTGTCCCTTCCCTTATAAGGAGCCCCTATATTTCTGGTTCCTGCGTCCCTTCCCTTTTAAGCAGCCCCTATATACATGTATCTGGTCCTTGTGTCCCTTCCCTTATAAGCAGCCCCTATATCCATGTATCTGGTCCCTGCCTCCCTTCCCTTATAAGCAGCCCCTATATCCATGTATCTGGTCCCTGCCTCCCTTCCCTTATAAGCAGCCCCTATATCCATGTATCTGGTCCCTGCGTCCCTTCCCTTACAAGCAGCCCCTATATACATGTATCTGGTCCTTGCGGCCCTTCCCTTATAAGCAGCCCCTATATACATGAATCTGGTCCGTGCGTCCCTTCCCTTATAAGCAGCCCCTATGTACATGTATCTGGTCCTTGCGCCCCTTCCCTAATAAGCGGCCCCTATATACATGTATCTGGTCCTTGCGCCCCTTCCCTTATAAGCGGCCCCTATATACATGTATCTGGTCCTTGCGGCCCTTCCCTTATAAGCAGCCCCTATATACATGTATCTGGTCCTTGCGGCCCTTCCCTTATAAGCAGCCCCTATATACATATATCTGGTCCTTGCGCCCCTTCCCTTATAAGCAGCGCCTATATACATGTATCTGGTCCTTGCGTCCCTTCCCTTATAAGCAGCCCCTATGTACATGTATCTGGTCCTTGCGCCCCTTCCCTTATAAACAGCCCCTATATTTCTGGTCCCTGTGTCCCTTCCCTTATAAGCAGCCCCTATATTTCTGGTTCCTGCGTCCCTTTCCTTATAAGCAGCCCCTATATACATGTATCTGGTCCCTGCATCCCTTCCCTTATAAGCAGCCCCTATATTTCTGGTTCCTGCGTCCCTTTCCTTATAAGCAGCCCCTATATACATGTATCTGGTCCCTGCGTCCCTTCCCTTATAAGCAGCATTTATATACATGTATCTGGTCCTTGCGTCCCTTCCCTTATAAACAGCCCCTATATACATGTATCTGGTCCCTGCGTCCCTTCCCTTATAAGCAGACGCTATATACATGTATCTGGTCCTTGCGCCCCTTCCCTTATAAGCCGCCCCTATATACATGTATCTGGTCCCTGCGTCCCTTCCCTCATAAGCAGCATTTATATACATGTATCTGGTCCTTGCGTCCCTTCCCTTATAAGCAGCATTTATATACATGTATCTCGTCCTTGCGTCCCTTCCCTTATAAACAGCCCCTATATACTTGTATCTGGTCCCTGCATCCCTTCCCTTATAAGCAGCCCCTATATGTCTGGTCTCTGCATCCCTTCCCTTATAAGCAGCCCCTATATCCATGTATCTGGTCCTTGCGCCCCTTCCCTTATAAACAGCCCCTATATACATGTATCTGGTCCCTGCGTCTCTTCCCTTATAAGCAGCCCCTATATACATGTATCTGGTCCGTGCGCCCCTTCCCCTATAAGCAGCCCCTATATACATGTATCTGGTCCGTGCGCCCCTTCCCCTATAAGCAGCCCCTATATACATGTATCTGGTCCCTGCGTCCCTTCCCTTATAATCAGCCCCTATATACATGTATCTGGTCCCTGCGTCTCTTCCCTTATAAGCAGCCCCTATATACATGTATCTGGTCCCTGCACCCCTTCCCTTATAAGCAGCCCCTACATTTCTGGTCTGTGTGTCCCTTCCCTTATAAGCAGCCCCTATATACATGTATCTGGTCCTTGCGCCCCTTCCCTTATAAACAGCCCCTATATATCTGGTCCTTGTGTCCCTTCCCTTATAAGCAGCCATATACTTCTTATATCACAAGCATCCCATCCCTTACCATAATTCCCAACCTACCTAAAAAAACACTTTTACAATTTAAAAAGGCTGTTTAACCTACATTTAAAAAGTTCTAGAACCATTCCAATGTTCCCAAATAGCTAAGTGCTCAAGGACTTATGTAATTATACATAAATTGAATTTTATTCTGTATAACTTATTCACCTGCCTAAAGTTTACCTGTGTTTTACAATTGGCCCTGCCCACTTTTCACTTGATCCTTCATTCTATTTTCGCTCCTATCATTTTCGAAGAAACTGTTCCAATAAATGAAGTATATTCTGGAATAGATTATTTAATTATGATCTGTGATATTAACACAGGTGTTGTTTATCAGACCAAAGTTTCTCCTAACTTTATCGTACTCCACCCTTCATTGACAAGGAGGCTTAATTATCAAAGGTCAGAGAGGTCAACAGTAGGGATTTCGGGGGTGGGGTCAGCCAGGTAACATGTGCCTTGGACACGTTATTTTGCATTAGATTGGATGTTTAATTGTTTATATACATTAAGTCTATTGTTTCTACAAGGTTCAAGACTCGTGTACAAGTATGGGATTGTTTCCACCTGAAGTTTTTGACGTACTGGTCCAGGTTCTAATTACTGACCATCGCTGTGTAACTGACCATCCCTGTATAACTGACCATCCCTGTGTAACTGACCACAACAGTTTTACTCATTAACACATACATTACCACTTGGCTGATAGCTTTAGTGTTTTGTTGGCCGTATATCTTACTCTTTCCTACTTATATCTTCCGTTCCAAATTTTGTTATGTCCAATCATACTCTATAAACACTCAAAGAATAGAAAAAAAAACTTGGAACCTGTTGCTAAGACACATTTTGTGGTCAGCATGATTTGATAGTAAAAGGGGTTGAACCTGTGAAGAAAGTTTTAAAATGTTTTCTGAAAAAATTACGATTTGTTTTTCAAAAATTTGTCCTGATGTGCATAGAACTTATCCAGTTAAGGAAATTGGTTGAAATCATTTTTAGACACATCTTCACTAACACTGTCACAGACATGATAATCTCTATTTAATATGATCCACCATGTACTTAATGTCAATGACAGCAGGTAATCTTTACACCTGTGAGTAGGTTGACCATTGGTCAAGGGGAGGTCACCTCTGTGAGAATATATCAAAGGACTGTCACTTCACAGAGTCCTTAGGACTATCGCGACAGAACGAGCGACAAAAGGTCCTTTAAATTTAGTCCTTGATATCGGTTACATCATCGTGTGGTGTCTAAACTGACTGATATAGGATTCAGTTTTAATTGCTCAAATAATACAAAAAAATACAAAGAATTAAAAACCACTACTAACAGAAGACGGCTTGTTACAGAGTTACAGAATGAGATCATTTGGCCGTTTTTTCCTTTAATTTTTTGTATCAGATTGAAATTTAAGAATATAATGTCTGAATTTTGTCACAGTTTTGTGAGGGATTATTTTCACTAACTTCCGGAACGTGGTACACCTGTGACTTGATCACCTGGGATAACGAGCTCCTTCATTAGTGTGAATTAACTACAGAAGAAACCAAGTATGATTAAATCAGAATATCATTTACAACTCCAATAAGTCAAAGAATGTATTTTACAAATACCATAAAGAACTTGATTAACTTATTTTACACTAATGAAATAGAATAAATGTTTTAAATTATAGATTCATCTTAAGGGAAACAGTAGAAAAAATTGATATTTTATAATGATAAAATTGAACATACAATAAATGGAGAATATACTTTTGATAATAAATATATATAAAGATATTGTGGTTATTCCTTGTACCTTTAAATCAAGTCGGTTTCACAGTCTCTCTCACATAAACCTTTGGTAATTTCTATAATTTTTTCCAATTCAAAAGTTTCTTGAAGAGTCAAAATGCAAAATACAAATACAAAAAACTTAATGTCAATTCTGCCCGACATAACAGCAAAGTGCATTCACAATAAGTGTTCTATATAGTGATAGAAATTGCACTTTTTTTTAACTTTGAACAAACATTTCTTGATCTTTGTGCAAAATTAGTCATATGAGTTCCAGGCTTATGTTTACAAGTGTTCACCATCAAATACATCCAGTAGCTAGCTGTTTTCATCAGAAGATTGCATGTCAAAAAAATCCTTGTGAGGTTCAGAGGCTTACAAGATCTTGAATGACACGGATGACATTGAATGATGAGAGCAAAAGTGACACTGACTTCCTGTTTTGTTACTTACGTGTCACTTTTACCTGTAATTTTCCTGTTTCACACTCCCACACCTTGTCAGTCCTGTACCTATATATGTCTCTCACTCTTTGATATGGAATGTGTTCATGACAAATTGACATCCTAGTTCATAATCATCTACTCTAGTATACTGGCTATCTTAAGGGTATATGCTGTCTCATTTGTATCAAGATTATCTCCCTTGAAAAAAGTTAAAATTAGTATGATTTTGATATATACTTTTATTTATTTATGAAAGTTAGTCTAACTTATATTAATCACTGTTGTTGGCCTGAACGGACAAAAATCTGCACCTGCAATCTTTTAAGGATCCAAATACAAGTATCATGCACAGCCAAAAAAATGCAACCAAGTGCTTTAATCTCTGAAAAGAAAACCATACCTTACAGGACTTTTATGAGAAATAAAAAAAAAAATGAAATAAACAAAATATAATCTACATTAGTGTTTTGAGTGTAAAATTCAGTGGGGCTAGACCGGGATTCGAACCCAAGAATTGTGATATCATCCCTGTAATCAATTAAGTGACCTAGTTATTGGAATTGTCTTGCTCCTATACTGTTCTACAGTTACATCCAAACGGAAGTTAGGGAAGGTAACTATATATAGGTAAAAACCAAAGTGCACTGGGACAGGGATCCATAATGTTGGAGGAAACTGGAATACCCAGTAAAACCTGTCAGGTAAAGACAGATAAATCAATACCTTTTCATATCCTTTCGAGGAATCGAACCCAGGTCACCTTATATTAGTGAAAGGCGAATGCACTAACCACTGTGCTACCCGCGGCCACCATCCTTATAAGTAAGACTTGCCAAATAGATAGTTAGATCTTGGTTCCTTTGACAAGATAATGTTTGTTAGACAAAGTACAAATTTGCATCACAAATGTTTTCTAGATGTTTTCTCGGCAAAGTCCTTATTAGCATCAAAGCTGTTATCTATATTTCTAGGTAACGCGTACAAATCTTGTTACACACACTCGTGATGAATACATGTTGTCTTACAAAAAGCTATGATTGTAACATCGTACAGTCACGACTTTTTGACATAAGATTCAACCCAGATAGAGGTCACGAGTAACAGAGACCCCACGGAAAATATAAACATGTTATATATTTAAGCGAGGTTTTACTTTTGTTGCAATGCACTCAGTCTGGGAAAAGAGCCCCTCCAGTACATCACTGCCTATAAGAGGAATAAGTTACTGTAAATTTACATATTTTAGTGGTCTTCTTATTTTAGCATTTTCACTCTTTAAGTATTGTGCTGAAATTTGCTTGCGGGCTAACTGAAGTTTCTGCAGACAGTTTTCTATAGCATATATTACTTCCATAAGATACTAAATGTAAAAGTTGTTCATTTGAATCGGCACCCAGAATATCAAAGGAATGGGGCAGGTTAAGTGTTCCAATATTCTCCCTATTATAATACAGGTCCTTTATGCCTCTTGTGTCGGTCGACTTTGACTGTCGCTGATGTCACTTCAGCCAGAGAAGATATTTAATGACAATAATGTGTTTTTGACGGGATGCCATTTAGAAATACGTTCAAGATATACGAGTCATCACTTATATGTATTACTGTTTAACCTAGAAGCTTAAAGGAACTGAATTAATTTGAGATTGCATTTCCCAAGAACAAATGATCAACTTGTGATATTCAACTGTTGATTAATTATAAGGGGGACGTTTTTTTCTGAACTTTATGGTGAGTAATGTCTTAATGTCCATGCTGTCAGATTTTACATGATGGCAGAGGTGTAAGAAATAAACAAGGTATTTTGCTTAAAAATAAAATTGTAATTTTGCTGAAATGAAATAAAGAAATTTGATGGAAAGGTTTAAACATAAAATCATCCTCTCTCAAGTCATTGCAGCATGTGCAGAACAAATCGTCAGCTTTTCTAGTAAAACTTTGAAAACGTTTGTTGTGTGTTTTCATTTAAATTTTACGATTTTACCGACTTTTACTAGGACTGAGCTCCTAGGCACACTTTGTACCAGGACATGTGGTACCCTGTTTATGCCAAACACATGGGTAACTGCCTTCCTGTCTCTAAATCAGAGAAATTAGACAAATTTTTATTGCACGTGCCCATAATTACCATGGCGATAAGGCGGGTGTGATGACCTTCGCCTGTCTTGCATGAAGTATATAAACCAGGCACCGGAAGGTCAGAGGTCATGTACAGGGTTAAAGGTCATTGACGGTCTATAGTGTAAGTGTTAATTTACACTCACTTGGGCTTTGAAATCCAGATTTCCAGGGGCTGTCAGCTCAGGTTTGTCATGTTGAAAACTTTCACCTTAAATAGCTTTATCTTCATTAAAAGATATTTCAAGCTATTTATTTTGGTATATGATATCTATAATTGCATGCCAATCTACCTGGTAGTAAAATGTTTCTGATGCTGGAAAATTACGTAAAAAAATGACAAACACAATTCAATGTTTTGATAAAGTTGTTTAAAATTATGCTTAACCTAACAGAAATTCAACAGAGCTTGAGTCTGTTAATATTCAAAACAAGATATACACATGGTTCAGCATGTTTTGATAATGTCAGTATTTTTTAATTGTAAGCGTTGTGTATGTGTGTCTTTAAAGGATCCCACACCATTATATTGCCAAAAACTCTAATTATGAATTGGACATTTTTTCACATGCAAGAAAATATAGCTTTAATAAATCATTTCTAAACAGAAACCTATACCTCGTGAAATTTTTATGAAAAATTAATAAATATGAAATAAACAAGAGAAAAAACCGATATCAACAACAGCATTTTTAGACTGAAAATGCAATGGGGCAAAGCCAGGATTTGAACCCTGGACCCTGATAATAAAAAAACCTGTTGCTCTAACAAAAACTGGTAACTACCTGGTCAGTGGTAGTTTGCTGGCCTGGCCCAACTACATCCATATCTAATCCAAAACACAAAATTGAAGAAGTTTACTGTGTATATCAAAAACCTGCAGTGGAACTCTCTAGTGTTGTGCCAGCCGTGGAATAGAGATCCTTAAGACACGAAAATAAATGAAGCGTAGCAAACATCTTTATTCAGGTGCTTTATTACTTTTACAGTTTGTTCACCTTAGATTTTATAATTGTGTTTTTTTAATAATTTTAGAAGATTATTGAAAAGGAAAGATACAGGAAAGTTTTGAAAGTTTTTGCTGAAAGATACAAGGAAAATTGTGAAAGCTTACAATGGTGATGTGATTGTCAGGACACCAGAGATAGATTCTGTTCTAGTTAAACACTTGTACTACAGTTAGACTGTCTTAATGGGAATCTTCTCACTTTCTCCGAATACAGGTACAGACAGACACAAGCGCTACATTATTGTAAAGATTATCTACGGACGTTTATCTCCTAGGGAGAGCTACAGACTATAGCACCCTTGTGACCACAACTTACTATACCGCCAATACAATCTGGGTTTAATCAATTGTTCAGATAGGCTTTCCAACTGAAATATTTCCCAAAATTATCATCCCATTACTGCTATTCACGATTATTTTCTCGTCCTTGATGGAACTGCTTCAAAGAATTACGAGAGTCACTCCGATATCGTGGAGAACTACTTGGTCGGTGTAATCCTTTGGCTCCGTGCTGAATCCACTTGACTACATAATACACTGATAGATTTTTGTCCCGTGTTAATTCTTTTGAATGAAGTCTGTATCTGTTAAATCTAAAAAAAAATATAAACAAATAAGAGATTATCAGATGTATTGTAGTATGAAAGTGTTTTTCAAGATATATTGTGTCCTATTTCTTTGAAATTAGCAGACAATTGAAGACAGTATCAAGAGTTTAGTTCAGTAATGAATTAGCTGAATATGAGTCTGGTCCATACTTGCCATCTTTTTGAAATTTCCATGGGGAGATTACACATTTTCAGAATTAAAAACATAAATAAAATGAGTGTATGTACACCATAGAGTAAAAATAACACTTTCAAATGGCATCTTTTGAGTTCTTCTTTCAGATAAAATCATCAGATCTTTGAAAATAGAATAGTTTAGCAAATTCATTGGGTGAAAATGCTAAATTTTAGGGCCCCCAAATCGAGAGTCTCCCTCCTAAACAGGGACAGTTGGCAAGTATGAAAACCTTCCTCAATATTGATGACATAATTACGAGTCTGGTTCAGTATTAAAATACTCAATATTGATGACATAATTACGAATATGGTTCAGTAATAAAATACTCAATATTGATGACATAATTACGAGTCTGGTTAAGTAATAAAATACTCAATATTGATGACATAATTACGAGTCAGGTTCAGTATTAAAATACTCAATATTGATGACATAATTACGAATATGGTTCAGTAATAAAATACTCAATATTGATGCCATAATTACGAGTCTGGTTCAGTAATAAAATACTCAATATTAATGACATAATTATGAGTCTGGTTCAGTAATTAACTGACAATTGATCCTATTTTGATCCCTGGCGAGGATTACTTTCGTTGAGTGACAGGACCTATGGCTTGGAGTCCTATCAAGGAACTGTTTTGGTAGCTATAGTTTACTACAGTGGAACCCACTTATTATGATATTCTATTTGACATAGTGTTATATTATTATTATTGAAAAATGTTATAGTAACTGATATGTTTTATAATAAATGATCAAGCTGTTTTTTGATCAGTTTAAGTTTGTCTGAACCCTAAGTAAGATGCCCTATAACCATCAGACATAGATGTGGAAACATGGGAAGGTATTGATACAAATTGATAAAGTAACAATTGAAATATTATGTTAATTGTCATTAATATCAGCGCGTTGGAAAAATTTGAGAAGATTTCATTTTGCCGTCATAATGATCAGTATGTAAATTCTACTTTAACTTTCAAATAGCTTCGAGCATATTCCTGAGAACTATCGTTATATGTAACATCCTAGCTAACGATTCCGTAATGTAACAGTCAATAAAATGAAAACATTGATGATGGACAGGACAAGCCAATTACTGGTACATCAATGTGTCAAAATGTTCCCATTCTTAAGTTTCAATTGAGCACCTGATGGAATAAAATTACAGTGAATGATACAGAATGTTGTATCAGATCTTTCATCATCAACAAAATGGCCACAAACATATTTGTATCAATAATTTTTATGACAGAATAAAAAAAAAACAGCTTCTTAGATCTGACAGGAAAAACAAAAACTCCTATTTTGGGTAACAGGTCGACTGGCTACCAGCACCTAAGTTCTCATTAAAAGGTCATCAGTTAAAGTGTGCTAGCTTATCTCCCCCTAGTTTAGAAGTTTTTTGTTTTTTTAAATAATTCAATATTCTAAGAGATGGCAGCCAGTCTAAGTAAAAGGATAAGATATTTTTCAATATCAAACTCTATGATGAACTCGTTCAAATTCTCTCTACCCACTGACCTCCATGTTCCAACCAGGACTGTTTTATAAGTGTTTATTTGTATACTCAATCCTGTTCCGACACTCCCCCCCCCCCCCCCCCCCCCCCCCCATCAACCTCCCTGTTGTAGTCCAGTCTGTTTATTTGAGAACACAGTCCTGTGCCTCTATAACATTCCACCCATTAACCCAGCTTCCTTAATTGCCTTGTTGTATCGGAGTGTTGTTTGGTTCAAGTGTTCGGGAATGGCTGAACAGAGGTTACTAAGATCGAGTATTCTAGTAATGTTTTTCTAACTAGATCTATTACAATGGCTGACCAAGGAGGGGTCTAAATTATTTCCTTATATCTTGGACCAAAAGGTCGGAAGCTTTTCCTGGTATGGTGACAGAAAGTTCTAGATAATCTCAAGAGCATTTGATAGTTTATATAGTGGTTGAACAAGAGGTCTAGATAATTTCTGAAGCATTTGATAGCCAACACAGTGGTTGAACAAGAGGTATAGATTATTTCTAGTGCATTTGATAGCTTATGTAGTGGTTGAACAAGAGGTCTAAATAATTTCTGAAGCATTTAATAGCTTATATAGTTGTTGGGCAAGACGTCTAGATAATTTCCTGAACATTTGATAGCCAACATAGTGGTAGTTTAAGAGGTCTAGATAATTTCTGAAGCATTTGATAGACAACACAGTGGTTGAACAATAGGTCTAGATAATTTCTGAAGCATTTGATAGACAACACAGTGGTTGAACAATAGGTCTAGATAATTTCTGAAGCGTTTGATAGCTTATATAGTGGTTGAACAAGAGGTCTAGATTATTTCTAAAGCATTTGATAGCTTAGATAGTGGTTGAACAAGAGATATAGATAATTTCCAGAACATTTGATAGCCAACACAGAGGTTGAACAAGAGGTCTAGATAATTTCTGAAGCATTTGATAGCCAACACAGTGGTTGAACAAGAGGCCTAGATAGTTTCTGAAGCATTTGATAGCTTATATAGTGGTTGAACAAAAGGTATAGATTATTTCTAGAGTATTTGATAGCTTATATAGTGGTTGAACAAGAGGTATAGATAATTTCCAGAACATTTGATAGCTTATGTAGTGGTTGAACAAGAGGTATAAATTATTTCTGAAGCATTTGATAGCCAACACAGTGGTTGAACAAGAGGTCTAGATTATTTCTAGACCATTTGATAGCTTATGTAGTGGTTGAACAAGAGGTCTAGTTTATTTCTAGAGCATTTGATAGCTTATGTAGTGGTTGAACGAGAGGTCTAGATAATTTCTGAAGCATTTGATAGCCACCACAGTGGTTGAACAAGAGGTCTAAATAATTTCTGTAGCATTTGATAGCTTATATAGTGGTTGAACAAGTGGTATAGATTATTTCTAGAGCATTTGATAGCTTATATAGTGGTTGAACAAGAGGTATAGATAATTTCTTGAACATTTGATAGCCAACACAGTGGTTGAACAAGAGGTCCAGATTATTTCTAGAGCATTTGATAGCTTATGTAGTGGTTGAACGAGAGGTCTAGATAATTTCTGAAGCATTTGATAGCCACCACAGTGGTTGAACAAGAGGTCTAAATAATTTCTGTAGCATTTGATAGCTTATATAGTGGTTGAACAAGAGGTATAGATTATTTCTAGAGCATTTGATAGCTTATATAGTGGTTGAACAGGAGGTATAGATAATTTTCAGAACATTTGATAGCTTATGTAGTGGTTGAACAAGAGGTATAAATTATTTCTGAAGCATTTGATAGCCAACACAGTGGTTGAACAAGAGGTCTAGATTATTTCTAGAGCATTTGATAGCTTATATAGTGGTTGAACAAGAGGTATAGGTTATTTCTAGAGCATTTGATAGCTTATGTAGTGGTTGAACAAGAGGTCTAGATAATTTCTGAGGCATTTGATAGCTTATATAGTGGTTGAACAAAAGGTATAGATTATTTCTAGAGTATTTGATAGCTTATATAGTGGTTGAACAAGAGGTATAGATTATTTCTAGAGAATTTGATAGCTTATATAGTGGTTGAACAAGAGGTATAGATAATTTCTTGAACATTTGATAGCCAACACAGTGGTTGAACAAGAGGTCTAGATTATTTCTAGAGCATTTGGTAGCTTATGTAGTGGTTGAACAAGAGGTATAGATTATTTCTGAAGCATTTGATAGCTTATGTAGTGGTTGAACAAGAGGTCTAGTTTATTTCTAGAGCATTTGATAGCTTATGTGGTGGTTGAACAAGAGGTCTAGATTATTTCTGAAGCATTTGATAGGTATAGATTATTTCTAGAGCATTTGATAGCTTATATAGTGGTTGAACAAGAGGTATAGATTATTTCTAGAGAATTTGATAGCTTATATAGTGGTTGAACAAGAGGTATAGATTATTTCTAGTGCATTTGATAGCTTATGTAGTGGCTGAACAAGAGGTCTAGATAATTTCTGAAGCATTTAATAGCTTATATAGTGGTTGAACAAGAGGTCTAGATTATTTCTAGACCATTTGATAGCTTATGTAGTGGTTGAACAAGAGGTATAAATTATTTCTGAAGCATTTGATAGCCAACACAGTGGTTGAACAAGAGGTCTAGATTATTTCTAGAGCATTTGGTAGCTTATGTAGTGGTTGAACAAGAGGTATAGATAATTTCCAGAACATTTGATAGCTTATGTAGTGGTTGAACAAGAGGTATAGATTATATCTAGAGCATTTGATAGCTTATGTAGTGGTTGAACGAGAGGTCTAGATAATTTCTGAAGCATTTGATAGCCAACACAGTGGTTGAACAAGAGGTCTAGATAGTTTCTGAAGCATTTGATAGCTTATATAGAGGGTGAACAAGAGGTCTAGATTATTTCTAGTGCATTTGATAGCTTATGTAGTGGTTGAACAAGAGGTATAGATAATTTCCAGAACATTTGATAGCTTATGTAGTGGTTGAACAAGAGGTATAGATAATTTCCAGAACATTTGATAGCTTATGTAGTGGTTGAACAAGAGGTATAGATTATATCTAGAGCATTTGATAGCTTATGTAGTGGTTGAACGAGAGGTCTAGATAATTTCTGAAGCATTTGATAGCCACCACAGTGGTTGAACAAGAGGTCTAAATAATTTCTGTAGCATTTGATAGCTTATATAGTGGTTGAACAAGAGATATAGATAATTTCCAGAACATTTGATAGCCAACCCAGTGGTTGAACAAGAGGTCTAGATAATTTCTGAGGCATTTGATAGCTTATATAGTGGTTGAACAAAAGGTATAGATTATTTCTAGAGTATTTGATAGCTTATATAGTGGTTGAACAAGAGGTATAGATTATTTCTAGTGCATTTGATAGCTTATGTAGTGGTTGAACAAGAGGTCTAGGTTATTTCTAGAGCATTTGATAGCTTATGTGGTGGTTGAACAAGAGGTCTAGATTATTTCTGAAGCATTTGATAGCTTATGTAGTGGTTGAACAAGAGGTATAGATTATTTCTAGAGCATTTGATAGCTTATATAGGGGTTGAACAAGAGGCATAGATAATTTCCAGAACATTTGATAGCCAACACAGTGGTTGAACAAGAGGTCTAGATTATTTCTGAAGCATTTGATAGCTTATGTGGTGGTTGAACAAGAGGTATAGATTATTTCTAGAGCATTTGATAGCTTATATAGTGGTTGCACAAGAGGTCTAGATTATTTTCTGACCATTTCATTGCTTACATGATGGTTGATTGATAGGTCTGGATAATTTCAGGAGCATTTCCTGAAAAACCTCCTGGTTTGATGCCAATCAGAAAATCAGTAATTATGTGCCACGCAATAGCAAACAATATATCAGTATTGATGAACCAAATGATTTATTGGGTAGGGAGATCCACTGTCCTATGGGTGGTTGCATTTGTCAGTCGTAGTGCTGGTGTAGGAATCCCCGGTTTATACTGGAGTATAATTAACAAGGAAATGATGGAGCATCACCCTCAAGAATTTTGTAGCGGTAGACTTTTTTGAGTTGACATGTTTTCAGGTGGTTAGGCTAACCATAACTGTTCTGATGTCAGTTGGCATAGCCATCCAAAAAAGTCAACTGAATAAAATCTGCCATTACAGAATCCTTATTGTGTTGACACTCCATCACTTACCTGGCTGTACTTACCACTCAGAAAACCTTTCATTATGTACTAAGGTTATTCTGATAATAAACTCCCTGATTTTATTACCTCACACAAATCTTGGAGTTAAACAATGTCTTACTGTAATTTCCTAGGTAGTTTGCCTCTCTGGTCAGCCCAGATGTTACTGTTGTTTCACACTAATAATGCCCTCTCCCAGAATCCAGAATCTTTAATCCAGGAACTTTATATTTTGACATATATTTATTTTGAAACAGAAATCAAATCAATGTTTTTCAATTTAATGTTTCATTTTTATTTTTGCTATTTTTCAGACATGACATGCACTCAATCTACCCCAACAAGTTTGTCCAGAGAGAAGAGAACAACTCACGATATCGGATCTTCAACACCCTGTTTGAGTTACCAAGTATGTGTAGGGCAGATTAGCATGTCAATGTTCAAACCAAATGTATCTACTGTAGTACTTAATAAGTTCTGATTGAGAACTTCTTCATTGTACCCCACACTTAATGAAAGGAGTATATAGTAATCACTTGGTCAATGTGTCCTGGTTGGGCAGGTGAACCCATATATACCTTTTCATGTCAGATCAAGGAACCAAACCCCGGCCGCCTTGTTGAAAGGTGAGTGCGCTGAAAAAGAAATTGCTTTTTGAACTGATTGCAAATTTAAACTTTTTTTTTTTTTTTCCAGAATTAAAAAATAAATCATGAAAATGGGTCATTATCTAGCTCAATTTACATAGGCAGAAAAAAAAGGCTGGCTCACGTGTCGGGTAAAACGGGTTGTTGGAATATTTAGGTGTCAAATCAGGGACACACATGTTTTATATTTCTACACACAATGAAACAATGCACCTGAAGAAAACCGTGAGTTATTTACTATGTACAAATGATTGTTGCTGCCAAGCATTAATGGCTGTGTCAGCCTGTTAATTACTTGGTGAGATATTGATGGACGAGAAAACAGATTCTGCCAAAACTTTTCTACGACTTACAAACAAAGCCATGGCAACAAATCTTACATCAAAATTGTTTTCATCTCATGGTGGGTTTTTTTATGAAAGTTTCTGTACTTACCTGGGTAAGTCAGACCATCCTTTAGTTATATTTCTGATCGCATGGAACAAGTTCCCCTTAATTAAACATGACTTTCTGAAATGGAAGCTTGCTTGGAATGTAAATGGTAAAGGAATGCTTGATTTTAAGGCACGGTGGAGAAATACTACTGTTTGGTAAAAAAAAATAGAACTATCATCATCAAATTAACAGAGAAAATTAAAATTCTGATATTTTTAGAGGTTTCATGATCATGACATTTTTTCGAATCTTGTTTTAAAATTATTTTCTTTTTTCTTATTAAGATGGGCTTACTTTTGAAAAAATGTGAAATGTGTGTTTCAAGATTTACACATTGTTAAGATGATCGGGGAAGACTTTGCCAAGTTTCGCTGAAGTGTGCCCTTCCACCGTAGATTATGTCAAATTCTGGCTCCCGTTAATGTTTGGCAGCTATGGGATTAACTGTATACAGATATCACTACAAGACGCTCCTAATCCACCTGGACAGAAGAAATCAGAATTTCATCAAGTCACTCATCAAAAGTATACGTCAGTAGCGTTTTCTTTCACTGACAGGAAATTAGAATCTGAAAATAGCCCATCACAGCCTCTCGATGATGTGATGGTTTACATAAGCTTCGGGATGAGCCAGAATGCCATCAAGACAACTCTTTGAAGAAACACATCTTAGCATTGCACTTGTATCAATGGCGCTGTATTCCTCATCATTACAAGGGGTTTAACATGACAAAAACTACGATAATGGCTCGTAGGCTGTAGCTTTTACAAGCTTTTCCACGGTTTCGTATTAAAACTCCCCAAAAAATTGAAAATGGTTTACAACATTAACACGCAAAAATCTTACAAATTCATGTTTGTTGTTGCAGAGTTAAAATCTAAAAGATTAAATCTGAAAAGTTGCAACTATGCTATAGCTTGTTTCCAAGATGCAGAGATCTGTTGTTACATAATAACAAAGATGTTTTTAATTGTTAAATTTTGTTTTATATATCTGCTTTTAACATCAAAAACCTATGTAATGTTGTCACTGCTTTTTTCTTAACAAAAACGTAAACATTTTGATATACGATAATCAAATAGATGTAAAAATTATTTGGAAAGTAACTGATTTAAAAGAAAGAACTCATGTAAAACATTATAAACCTTAAAGCAGGAATCACATTTCCCCTTAACCCTTTCACCACTGTAGACCATAATAGACTCATCCAGATCAATGTATAGTAGAGTCTACTAAAGTTACATAGAAGTTAAAGGGTTAAGTACTGACAGGTGATCAGATTTCACAGGTTCCATTTACATAGAAATGTATACAGTTGAGCCTAGCTGAAGGTCTGGTTTATATACAGGTGTCTAGATTACACAGGTTCCTTTTACATAGAAATGTATACAGCTGAGCCTAGCTGAAGGTCTGGTTTATATACAGGTGTCCATATTACACAGGTTCCATTTACATAGAAATGTATACAGTTGAGCCTAGCTGAAGGTCTGGTTTATATACAGGTGTCCATATTACACAGGTTCCATTTACATATAAATGTATACAGCTGGGCCTAGCTGAAGGTCTGGTTTATATACAGGTGTCCATATTACACAGGTTCCATTTACATAGAAATGTATACAGCCGGGCCTAGCTGAAGGTCTGGCTTATATACAGGTGTCTAGATTACACAGGTTCCTTTTATATAGAAATGTACACAGCTGGGCCTAGCTGAAGGTCTGGTTTATACAGGTATCTGGATTATACAGGTTCAGTTTACATAGAAATGTATACAGCTGGGCCTAGCTGAATATACAGGTTCCATGCATTTACATAGAAATGTATACAGTGTGCTAAGTTGAAGGTCTGGTTTATATACAGGTCTCCAGATTATACAGGTTCAGTTTACATAGAAATGTATACAGTTGAGCCTAGCTGAAGGTCTGGTTTATTCAGGTATCCAGATTACACAGATTAATTTTAATTAGACATGTATACAGTTGGACCTGCTAAGACCTGACATGTTTCTTGAAAGTTTACTGCACTTCAGACAGGATGACCTGTTATCTACATGGTTGTATTTCCGCATTTGTCACTTTTCATAAACTATGATTGTTTTGCAGTTTATCTAATTATATGGTTGTTAAATCCAGAAATTCTTCAAAAAATGATGAAGTGAACTGAAATACGTCATTGTTGTTTCAGTTATATACATTCTGGCATGTCTGGTGGATTTCTTCAGTAACCATAGTGACTACACCAGGTAAGTTTCTGCTTTCTGATTGGTCAACTGCTACAATATCAGTCTCTGATTGGCCAATGTACATACTATTGGCATCATTCTTGAAATCTACCCTGTAACGAAGTTATTTTTGTTGTGAGACCTGAATTTGTTAAGTAACAAGAACATACCTAAAAGTTTGGTGAAAACGCAATAAATTCCAAAAATCTTTGTGGTTATTTTATTCTTGAAAGAAAGATCTCTTAGCAATAATCAGTAAACAAGTGAATTCAAAATTAAATAAAAATTAATTTAAATTTCATAAAAATGAATATTATTTATAACGTATTGTAAATTCTTTGTAAATTAGCACTTAAAGTATGAGACCAATGCCAATTTAAGGTGGCAGAGATGTCTCCATTGTATTTCTATTGGAGAAATGCTGTTTTACCATTTCTGTATCATATCTTGACAAGTAGCTTTTGATATTTATTTGCTTCCTCTCATACCTGACTACTGCAACGAAGGATTGTTGAAACTCTTAAGTGCGAGTAAACTTTTGACAAAAAACGATTATTGCATATATTTTCCGTGACTGTATTTAAGCAAGTTAATTGAGCAGTTAACGTAGAGCGATGGCTCAAACAGCTGTCGTTGGCCCTCCTCATTTCTTAGCTTCCAACTGTAGCCCGCGGTCGGATGGTATTTTAATAATATATGTGTTGACTGTCGAAAATGTAGACGTTTTTCTTAGCCTGTAGGTAAACCATCTCATGAATTCTCTAGCGAACAAATTTCTTGATTTGTTAGCATAATATTCGGCTCCAGCCTTTTTTTTTTTTTCTTTTTTCTTTTTTTTGGGATTTTTTTTTTTAACCACAGTGTATTGCTCTAAACACATTATGTTATAATTAGACAAAATAGAATGCTAGTACATCATGATTGCAAAGCCTTTTGATCGTCATTCAAATGAGTGTGTAATTTGGGTAGTTTTGTTCGTTGTTATTAATCCCATACAGTTCTTGAGGATTACGAGTGCTTCCGTTTTAAATATGAGAGATGTTTCCATGTTTATTCCATGAAGTCCTGACTTGTATGCACTTAGACTCGGAGAACCGACTTGTTGAAGGAAAGTCTGGGCTGTTCTGGGTATGGCGGACAAGTGGTGTAAATATTTACGGAGATGGCATTGCTGTCAGGAATTACTAGGATGGGCTGAAACAAAGGGGAGATAAATACAACAAACTCTGCCATCTGGCTTTACCCCTTACCATTGATTCGATTCAGCAGCACTGGGTCAATGAAAAAGTTATTGAATTAATTATGTTTATTTTACATCCGAATAAGTTTGTGAAGTTTCACAAATCCTGAATTTAGATTTGAACATTTACTTTTACCCCCAACCTCTTACCTTCTGTATCATACTTCCCAATCTGGCTTGACATGTTGCTCAACTCTTTACATTTGACCTTTGACCCCTACATATTTAGAATTTATTTACCTATATATATATACCCGGTATATACAATTTCCTCAACGAGAATGAAGAAGGGCAGGAGCCTGAACATTTTCAATAAGTAACATTCTGTGAAATTTCCATTTTGAGCTTTAATTTCTATTGAAAAATGTCTTCATTATTGAGTCATATTGCTAACCAGCAATTTTAGGTGGTAATAATGAGTTTAAACTGATATCCCTGACTCTTAGTTTCAAAATAGGGGTTTAGCATTGTTAAATAGAGAAACAGGGAACCCTGCACTAATCCTTTACCAAAGTAAGCTGAATTCAACCTAAAGTTCACACCAATTTACTGAGTGATGAGGTCTTCTGCACAACAAGAACAGTTCATTGTTTTAAAACGGCCGATATCTGAGAAATAAATGTTCAGTCTTTACAGCTCTATTGTTCAATTGAATCTAAAGAGCTGACCACAAATCAAAAGTTGGTTTTACATGTATATGAATATATCTGTCAGATCCTACATGTATGACTTATCTGTGTGTCTTCAATGTAGCGTTTAATTGAAAGGCTTTGCACACTTCACAGTTTTCTGTGATAAAAACATGAGTTCTCTCAGCTGTTATCGCTCAAAGCCCCAGAGGTACAATATATACCCTGATTATACACAGGAGTTATCTCAGTATAAGTTGGTAGACATTTGTATGGGGTCTTAAGCTATTGATTTTGATATTTTAATGTCTCCTGGTGATAATAGAAAACATTTAGAATGTCATATTTAACAGCAGACTACTCGTAGTACGTGACGACTGGTCAGCTTCTAGTCTTATAGGGTCATCAGGCAAAACGTGACGACTGGTCAGCTTCTAGTCTGATAGGGTCATCAGGCAAAACATGACGACTGGTCAGCTTTTAGTCTGATAGGGTCATCAGGCAAAAGAGAATTGTTTTGAGTTAGGGCTTAAATGTTAGATATCTAAGGTAATATTTGGAAATAGTGATAGAATAAGTCGATCTTTATTAGGAATAAGGCATATTATCTTTTGTGCTGAGTGTTATCGTTGACTAAATGTCGTGGTTGACTGAATAATGTACCAGGTAGGTATAAACTAAGTTTTGTTGACACAAATACGACATCTTTGATTGACCTTTGAGGACAAGGTCACCTGTAAATGAAAAAAAAACAGTATGAAGCTTATTTGTAGGTCAACCTCAACTGACCTTACGAGTATGTTGCGATTGGTTAAGAAGCCTTACTGATGGTTACTAGCTGAAATAGATCATAATAAATATGTATTTACAAACATTTTAACAGTGGTTTTATATCGGTCAAGTCCAATTTGTCGTACTTTGCTTAGTTAAACTGACATTTACAAACCAATCAAAACAGGAAGCTGAAATCGCGAAAACTTGTGGTCCTTGTTTACGAGGGCTCTCCATCGGAGTGTACATCGCTTTTGCTTTTAACCCCCGGACTAAATAGCGTACTAAAAACCTACCGAGGTGTCACTCCAATACTCCTTAATTACCAAGTTTATCTATCCCTGCACTAAACATTTGCTTCCTCCATGTTAACTATGAAGCGTGGTGAATGTTACGGTTTTTCTATCACATGGAATAGTGTTGGGAAAGATAAGAGCGGCAATTTTTCAGATGCAAAGTACAAAACTTTACCCTAATGAAATTCTTTGAAATGCGAAAATGACGTTAGGCATTTGAGCTGGATTTAATTGGCTCAGTCAGTTTTTTCTCCTTGATTTTAATTAGCTAAGTCAGATCATTAAGGCTTCTAGCTGTACCGAAATGAAAGTCAACTCCCAGTAGCAGACCATCAGTCAGGGCCCCTGATAGTACAAAAAACTACACTCAAGGCACTGTAATATCTTTGAAAGGATTTCCTGTTTTGTGATATTACTTGGAAAGTTCTTGAATTTTGTCAAAGAAGAAACAGATTTATTGATCAAACTTGTAGAAGTTTCTTTTCTAAAATTGCAAGTTTAGCAAAATAGAAACAAATCAGCATGCCAATGAAAAATTGTCCAGACATGAAAGAAATGAACACTTCTGTCTGGCTTTTGGGTACAGTGACGCCCTTAGACATACAATGCCAAAATTAGAAATGATACTTTTTTTCCCTTTAATGAACAGAAAGTGTTGCTTGCTGATTGATTTAGTAACTCAGTGTAATAAAATCATCAATAAAGAAACTTTATAAAAGTATCTAGAAAAATAACCTTTCAGTATTTTAAAAATCGGAATCACATGTTGTTGATGAAAGCTGACTTATAGTGGGCCAAAACATGAACAAAATTCGTCCTAAGTGCACTATGTGATTACAAAAACACAAGAGGGGTGCGCTGAATAAACCCCCTAAGCGTTAAAACCGACAAAAACTGACCGTGTCAGTTTGTGTTCAAACCCATTTTTCTGCTGTACCTTAGAAAATTCTAATGTCCATGAAAGCCCTTGGATCTGCTGCTTCAGATAATGTTGCAGTAAAAGTTGTGTAATTCTTATGCCTACAGGTATGACAAAGGTGTAAAGAGTGGTGACCTCACTATGACCTACGTATCTATGTATCAGGATGTCCTAGCGGCTACAGACCACGTACATCAGAAGGAGGTAGGTATTCCCTACAGAATACGTACATCAGAAGGAGGTAGGTATCCTCTACAGACCATGTACATCAGTTGAAGGTAGGTATACACTACAGACCACGTACATCAGAAGGAGGTAGGTATCCACTACAGACTGCGTACATCAGAAGTAGGTAGGTATCCACTACAGACCACGTACATCAGTCGAAGGTAGGTATCCTCTACAGATCATGTACATCAGAAGGAGGTAGTTATCCACTACCGACCACTTACATCAGAAGGAGGTAGGTATCCTCTACAGACCACGTTAATCAGTAGGAGGTAGGTATCCTCTACAGACCACGTACTTCAGTAGAAGGTGGGTATCCTTTACAGATCATGTACATCAGAAGGAGGTAGGTATCCTCTACTGACCACGAACATCAGAGTACATCAGAAGAAGGTAGGTATCCACTACAATCCATGTACATCAGGAGGTAGGTATCCACTACAGACTGTGTACATCAGAAGGAGGTAGGTATCCACTATAGACAACGTACATCAGAGTAAATCAGAAGGAGGTAGGTATACCCTACAGACCATGTACATCAGAAGGAGGTAGGTATCCTCTACAGACCACATACTTCAGTAGGAGGTAGGTATCCACTACAGACCATGTACATCAGAAGGAGGTAGGTATCCACTACAGACCATGTACATCAGGAGGTAGGTATCCACTACAGACCATGTACATTAGAAGGAGGTAGGTATCCACTACAGACCACGTACATCAGTCGAAGGTAGGTATCCTCTACAGATCATGTACATCAGAAGGAGGTAGGTATCCACTACAGACCACATACTTCAGTAGGAGGTAGGTATCCTCTACAGATCATGTACATTAGAAGGAGGTAGGTATCCACTACAGACCATGTACATTATAAGGAGGTAGGTATCCACTACAGACTGTGTACATCAGAAGGAGGGAGGTATCCACTACATACCACATACATCAGAAGAAGGTAGGTATCCACTACAATCCATGTACATCAGGAGGCAGGTATCCACTACAGACTGTGTACATGAGAAGGAGGTAGGTATCCACTATAGACCCCATACATCAGTGGGAGGTAGGTATCCTCTTGTACATCAGGAGGTAGGTATCCACTACAGACCACGTTCATCAGAAGGAGGTAGGTATCCACTGCAGACCACGTACATTAGAAGGAGGTAGGTATCCTCTACAGACAATTTACATCAGAAGAAGGTAGGTATCCACTACAGACCATGTACATTAGAAGGAGGTAGGTAGCCACTACAGACCACGTACATCAGTCGAAGGTAGGTATGCTCTACAGATCATGTACATCAGAAGGAGGAAGGTATCCAATACAGACCATGTACATCAGAAGGAGGGAGGTATCCACTACAGACCACGTACATCAGACGAAGGTAGGTATCCTCTACAGACCACGTACTTCAGTAGAAGGTGGGCAGACCACGTACATCAGAAGGAGGTAGGTATCCCCTACAGACCACATACATCAGAAGGAGGTACGTATCCACTACAGACCATGTACATCGGAAGGAGGTAGGTATCCACTACAGACCACTTACATTAGACGGAGATAGCTTTCCCTACAGACCACGTACATCAGAAGGAGGTAGGTATCCACTATCGACCACATACATCAGTGGGAGGTAGTTATCCTCTACAGACCACGTTAATCATACATCAGTGGGAGGTAGGTATCCACTACAGACCACTTACATTAGACGGAGATAGGTTTCCCTACAGACCACGTACATCAGAAGGAGGAAGGTATCCACTACAGACCATGTACATTAGCAGGAGGTAGGTATCCACTACAGACCACTTACATTAGAAGGAGGTAGGTTTCCCTACAGACCATGTACATCAGGAGGAGGTAGGTATCCACTACAGACCACTTACATTAGACGGAGATAGGTTTCCCTACAGACCACGTACATCAGAAGGAGGAAGGTATCCAATACAGACCATGTACATCAGAAGGAGCTAGGTATCCACTACAGACCATGTACACCAGAAGGAGGTAGGTATCCACTACATACCATGTACATCAGAAGGAGGTAGGAATCCACTACAGACCACGTACATCAGAAGGAGGAAGGTATCCACTACAGACCACGTACATCAGCAGGAGGTAGGTATCCACTACATACCATGTACATCAGAAGGAGGTAGGAATCCACTACAGACCACGTACATCAGCAGGAGGTAGGTATCCACTACATACCATGTACATCAGAAGGAGGTAGGAATCCACTACAGACCACGTACATCAGCAGGAGGTAGGTATCCACTACAGACCACTTACATTAGAAGGAGGTAGGTTTCCCTACAGACCATGTACATCATCCATGTACATCAGGAGGGAGGTATCCACTACAGACTGTGTACATGAGAAGGAGGTAGGTATCCACTATAGACCACATACATCAGAAGGAGGTACGTATCCACTACAGACCATGTACATCGGAAGGAGGTAGGTATCCACTACAGACAACATACATCAGAAGGAGGTAGGTATCCTCTACTGACCACGAACATCAGAGCACATCAGAAGAAGGTAGGTATCCACTACAATCCATGTACATCAGGAGGCAGGTATCCACTACAGACTGTGTACATGAGAAGGAGGTAGGTATCCACTATAGACAACATACATCAGAAGGAGGTAGGTATTCACTACAGACCACATACATCAGAAGGAGGAAGGTATCCACTACAGACCATGTACATCGGAAGGAGGTAGGTATCCACTACAGACAACATACATCAGAAGGAGGTAGGTATCTTCTACAGATCATGTACATTAGAAGGAGGTAGGAATCCACTACAGACCATGTACATCAGAAGTAGGTAGGTATCCACTACAGACCACGTTCATCAGAAGGAGGTAGGTATCCACTACATAGTAGGTAGGTATCCACTACAGACCACGTTCATCAGAAGGAGGTAGGTATCCACTACATAGTAGGTAGGTATCCACTACAGACCACGTTCATCAGAAGGAGGTAGGTATCCACTACAGACAACATACATCAGAAGGAGGTAGGTATCTTCTACAGATCATGTACATTAGAAGGAGGTAGGTAGCCACTACAGACCACGTACATCAGTCGGAGGAAGGTATCCTCTACAGACCACGTTAATCAGAAGGAGGTAGGTATACTCTACAGACCACGTACATCAGAGTATATCAGAAGGAGGTAGGTATCCTCTACAGACCACGTTAATCAGTAGGAGGTAGGTATCCTCTACAGACCACGTACTTCAGTAGAAGGTGGGTATCCTCTACAGATCATGTACATCAGAAGGAGGTAGGTATCCTCTACTGACCACGAACATCAGAGTACATCAGAAGAAGGTAGGTATCCACTACAATCCATGTACATCAGGAGGTAGGTATCCACTACAGACTGTGTACATCAGAAGGAGGTAGGTATCCACTATAGACCACGTACATCAGAAGGTGGTAGGTATCCGCTACAGACCATGTACATCAGAAGGTGGTAGGTATCCAATACAGACCATGTACATCAGAAGGAGGTAGGTATCCGCTACAGACTATGTACATCAGAAGGAGGTAGGTATCCACTGCAGACCATGGGGCCAGGGCACTTGTTTAGTTGTGTAAGGAGTATAAATATATCAGATATTGAGTCTGAAAACCGTTGAGAAGTTGCTAAACCCAACATACCAATCACAGTTGTAAAAATTCAGCAAAGTAAAACTAATAAAAAAGAAATTGCCAGATCATGTAAAGACTAGTACTGTAGATCAATGCCGACTCTCCAGTCTCTTATGTCAGATGATAAACTTCGATAATCATATTGTAATAACAGAAGTTGTTATCTGGAATATACTCTTTTGATTTATGGCTATTTTACAACTGCATTATCTCAATTTTCGTCTGATTTTGTGAAGATTGAGAATTAGGATTACTACTTGAACAAACTGAATTATGGTCAGTTAAACGAGTGACAAAGATTATTTATGTTACTGCATATATCAATAACAATTTCTGTAAATGTTGTTGTTTTTGATAATTATTTAATATTCAATACAATTGGTTACGATATATATATATATATATATATGAATTAAAACATTATTATACATGATGTCTGAAGGAATTTATATTCCTTGGTATAGGGGAGACAACCTCAATACTTACATCACAAAAGCTTATCCTAGGGAAATAACTCTATAATACACATAATAATATTTCTTGTAATTGTGTTTACATTGAATTGAAATGGTTTCTGTGATTGATTTACTGTATAAATTGATATTCATTTTGTCATCTTGAACACTCTAGTTTCAGATATTTGCATACAAAGATGAGGAATCTGTGACTGTACCTTTTCACTTCATGAAATTGATTTTTTTTTCTCATTTTTTAGGGTCAATTAAAAAGGGAGACAGTCAAGGACCTGGAGCGATATGTCATCAAGGATGACCGACTTCCTGTCTTACTTGACAGGTAGATCATTACTTTATGTTATCATTCAGGAAGACAGTAATTTGTCATTTAATTTTCAGTAAAGTTCACCAGTTTTGTTCATTTAAATCTTTGAATACTTTTTATAAGATTTCTACGATCTCTCTCTGTGTTTTCCAACCAAAATTTGCCATTAAGTAATATTAAGAAATTGAAATAAAAGGTATTATATAAATCAAAGAGGAGATTAAGTTAACAAATTATTGTCTATTGTGTACTATGTTATATAATAATTGTATTACCATTAGCTAGGAACCTATGAAATCAATTTGTTTAAAGCAAAGTTTCCATCAATATCACCTGTTAATTGTTATGATGTTATTCTATGTGGTTAGAGTTGAAATTAATACCAAATTTATTAGTGCAATTAAAAACATTATTCCGGATTTCAGATTTTCGCATCAGCCATTTATATCTGAAAGTTTGTGCAACTGTTGGAATACCCTTAATTTTAAAGCACCAACAATTTTTTTATTTGAATTGAATTACTTACTTTATCCTATTTTCATTGATTTGTTTCAATTCAGCTTTTGTAAATTTGATAAGTGTTATTTTGGTCACTGCAGTTTGGAAACCCTGTATACATGACTACTCAAATTTGTTTTTTTAACTTTTGCTCCATGACAGAATGAGAGCCCATGGGTCAAAGGTTTTCCTGGCCACCAACAGTGACTTTGTGTACACTAATGTAAGTACAGTAAACTAGATATCCTCGTACCTTATATTATAAATAAACTGTTTTAATGTATTTTTGTTGCTGAAATTTCATCCCTTCATATTCGTTACTTAGCATATTGTATTCAGTGGCCGTTTCTTCATTGCGGCATCATCTGAACACATTTATACACATTGTGTATGCAGTAATTTGGAAGAAGAAGTACATAAGAACCCGTCTGTAAAGGAACAGTGGTACTGTCTGGGACATCATTTGATCTGTGATGACACAAAGTGTAGAAAATAAGTTCTTAATTTATCACTTTTGAGCTTTTTGTACCTTGGCTATCAGATGTTTCATCAGATATCCATTTCTGGTGTTTTATTGAATTTTTAATGCCCATAGTTTTGATTGTATTCTGTTTATTATATTATTCCTTATTATTGCATTTCCCATTTCCAGAATGCAAAACGAGAAAATGAGAAAAACTACAATTAAAATTCTATGAAAAGGCTTTTTACCTGGTAATACTAAGTAACTAAGTAACAAATATTAAAATTGAAGTAAAAGTCGGTTATTCCTACGGTATTAACAGATTTAACACACATATGTATCTGGATGTGTCTCAGAGGTCCATTTTTGAATCGTGATGATGGGGCCAATGAACTCTTGCACACCCATGACCTGGTATTAAAGAAAGCATACCCAAATTGATTTGTCAATTCAATAGTCGTAATGTACTATCAACTCTTCCTCTCGATAGAGACCATATACACACTGCACTGAATAGGTACAGGTAACTATTCGATGCAGTGTGTATACACCTCTATCCATAAGCGAAAAGTCCCAGGTCAAACGACATAAAAAATATACAATTTCGTCACATCGTCATTTTGTACATTAAAAGGGTTATTGTATTTAATGGAATCTTTTATGTGTTTTGATTTCACATGAGATTGATATCAACAAGTTAAAGCTCACTAAATGAAAAGAAAACTTCTTGGATTCTGTCATAAATCTAATCTTAAATCTCATGTAAAATGAAAGCTCATGTAAAAATGTAATGATATATGAGGTTTTACCATTGTTTGATTGTCTTTTGCAGAAAGTCATGAACTACCTGTTAGACTACGATAAAACGGTGAGTGTAAACTAAGAACAGCGCATTCTATATTTACCGACATCAAGAGGGACTAAATAATATGGTCGGATAAGTGAGTGTGATGGTTAACAACAGAAATCAGATTTTTAGAGGGCCTTGAAATTATGTCAGGTATTATTACATTGTACCCTCAAAACCAGGTGTCAATTGAGTCGGGTTCCACTCTACTTCATTTAAAAGTTTAAAACGAAAATGTTTGATAATTTTATATCTACAAAAAATATCATATGTCACGACTCCCAAACTCCGTAATATATATAATATACTTTTGTGAAATTGCCATTTTAGTATTTTTAACAGAAAACTTCAGTAGTTATTCTATAAGATCATAAATCTTATTTCGTAGAAGACTTTTTATACCGTTTACACTCCCTGTACCATCCTATCAATGTCTTATCATCTACAGCGAGACTGGACCAAGTACTTCGACTTCATCATCTGTGATGCCAGAAAGCCGTTGTTCTTCAGGGAAGGAACAATTCTGCGACAAGTAAACAAGGTCAGTTAATTACAATGATTATCGTTAATATGATTTTCAGTGTAACCATTACTGCTAAATTCTTTAGCCCTAGGTCTCCGCATTTTTGTCTCACCGCCACAGCCCTAGGTCTCCGCATTTTTGTCTCACCGCCACGAAGTGGAAGTGAGACTTAGGTATTGCTTTTCCGGCGACGGCGTCAACATTAAGTTTTGTGTTTAAGTTAGTTGCACTGAAAGTATATGTGTCAGACCAACCAAACTTGGACCATAGATGTATCTTAGGTAGTACATATTTCAACCCATGCATCAAATGCTGGATGGGGCCTACCTGTCATGGTCCATTGACTTTGTCAGTATCTCCATCATCATTAAGTTTTTGTGTTTAAGTTAGTTTCTCTGATATGTGCATTGATGGTCAAAGCGGGGCATAGGCGAGACATATCAATCTGAATGGCTTGTTGAAGACTATTTTTGACTATTTATAACTTGCCTGTCCATTTGATTTGATTGAAAGTAGTTTCAAGCAAGACTATTTTTTTTTTACTTTATTTGCATATTAGCACCATGATTTCTGATAAAAAAAAATTAGCTTGAATAAATAACACATTTGAAAAGCAGATTCTCTTGCTTTTGTTTTCTCCATCCATCAATCTATCCATCCAATCCATCTAGGTAATAGTGACTGGTTTTGAAGGTTTATGATTTGTGTTTTACAGGAGACAGGAGCTCTGAAGATCGGTTCACATACGGGTCCTTTACAGTCTGGGCAGATTTACTCGGGAGGTGAGTCGTGACCGACCCTATGATTTTAATTCTTTCCCATCCTCAAGCTCAAACTCTTGTCTAAATCCTACCTCCCTGTTCAATCCTGTTTCTCTCTCCTCAAACTTTACCTCAAGGCCAAAGGCACAATAGATTTATACCAGGTGTATAACCTTGTATAGGACCAAGGTGAGCTTATTTATGCCATACCGTGGCGTCTGTCGTCCGTCCGTCGTCCGTCCATCAACAATTTCTTTAAACGACTTCTTCTTCTTAACCACTGATTGGAATTTAACTAAATTTAACTGGAAGCATTCCTAGGTGGTGGGGATTCACAAGTGTACAAATGGTGGGGCTGACCCCCCAGGGGGTGAGGGTGGGGCCCAAAGGGGGCAATTTGGCTATATTGCTTTAAGCAACTTCTTCTCTGGAACTAAAAGATTGATATCAACAATATTTGACTTGAAGCATCCCTAGGTGGTGGAAATTCAAAATTGTACAAATGGTTGGGCTGACCCCCCAGGGGGTGAGGGTGGGGCCAAAAGGGGGCAATTTGGCTATATTGCTACAAAGGGCTTCTGTAGAACTATGCACTGGATATCAATCATATTTAATCAAAAGCATTCATGGGAGGCAGGGATTCAAAATTGTACAAATGGTGTGGCTGACCCCCCAGGGGGCTGAGGGGCGGGGCAAAAAGGTAGCAATTTGGCTTTATTGCTTTAAGCGACTTCTTCTCTGGAACTTAGAGATGGATATCAACCATATTTGACTGGAAGCATCCCTAGGTGGTGGGGATTTAAAATTGTACAAATGGTAGGGCCATCCCGCAGGGGGCTGAGGGCGGGGCCAAAAGGGGGCAATTTGGCTATATTGCTATAAACGACCTCTTCAGTAGAACTATGCCATGGCTAACAATCATATTTGGTCAGAAGCAATCATGGGAGGCAGGGATTCACAGTTGTACAAATAGTGGGGCTTACCCCCCGGGCTAAGGGGTGGGGCCAAAAAAAGTTTATTACTTGGAAATGGTTGAGATCCCCACCGTATAACCATATATACAATTGCTGAGTATAAATAGAAGAATGCACATTTGCTTCCAGGATGGCTCTAGGGTCTGGCCCCACCCTTGGAGACCTAGTCACTGGGCCATAACTTTAAAACAGTTGAGATCCCCACCCCAAAACTATATATACAAATACTTGGCATAAAGAGACAAATGCAGTCATGATATTAGAATTGATCCTGGGGTCTGGCCAGAACCCTAGGGACCTAGTTTCTGAGTCACAGCTTGGAAACAGTTGAGATCCCCACCCCATAACCATACATAAAATTGCTGGGCATGAAAGATCTAATTCAGATATGCTACAAGGATTGGCCTTGGGGTCTGGTATATTCCCTTGGATCTCATTTGGAGAATATTTTACCATGATTGCTTTGATATCCAGGTGAGCGATACAGGCCCTCTGGGCTTCTTGTTATTTTTTCTTTCCATTTTCTTTTCATTTTTTATACAAATTCTGTCTTTTTTTTAATCTCACCCAACAAAACCCAATCTGTGATTTTTGTAGATGGTGGAAATCAGAAGGACGGGAAGATTAAGTATGTGTGTATATATGTTCGTGTTGTGTTTGTCGGAATGTAAAAAGTATGAAAGGTGTAATTTACGGTTCTATAGAAAAAGCGACATTGAATGCACACGATATGTCAAACAGTCATGGATGACAATTTTAAGATTATGAGTCTCCATTGTAGAGGTTTCATAGATATCCAAAAGTGAAAAGTTTAATTACCTTACAGAAATGATATGTTCGTGTTTGCAGGACACCCCACCTGGTCACATTATACTGACAACTGGTGAACCAGTCATCCCACTCCTAAATTGCTGAGCTTTAAGCAGGAGTAGAAAACCTTTTCTGGAAAGAAGTACTAACTGACTTATAAGAATTTGCTAGAAGAAATATATGATGAAGATAATATATACCAACAACTATGGTATAATGACAAAATAAAAAATTGATGATAAACCAGTTTAAATATTTAAAACAAGGTATTGTTTGTACACGACCTATTAAACATACGGGGTGAAATAATTTACTCTTACAAACACTTTTGTGAAAAATATGAGTTCCGTCCCCAAATAACTATGTTCTATGGTTTACGCAATGCAATTACAGATCTATGTAATACGTAACACGAAACAGGCAGCGTACCACCATATTGCCACATTGTCCAAGATACATCTAATTATGATAATTTGAGGTTCTTATATACTGCTTTATCACCACCTAGGTCGTAGGTCGTCTCAAAGCGGTTCACAAATTATTATCCGTGGTTATAGGGCCTTAATGCAACCAGCCTATACCTTTCTCAACTCCCTGGGGAGCATACAGCCAGTGCTGCCATTTCGGCGCTCACAGCTAACATTCAACAATTCTAGCACTACCCAACCACATACTCATTTACAGCTGAGTTGACTGGAACAAATCTTCAAGTTCACATATCTACTGTTTAATAAAAAACAAACATAAAGGTCAGTCAATATATTGTTTATTTGTTAAAAAATTGAAAGTGAACAACAAATATAAATCATATAAAGAATTAGATTTAGTGGTAGATGACATATGGTGTGAAGAATTAGATTTAGTGGTAGATGACATATGGTGTGAAGAATTAGATTTAGTGGTAGATGACATATGGTG
>NW_018407435.1:1724170-1738922 GCF_002113885.1 Mizuhopecten yessoensis
ATTTAGTGGTAGATGACATATGGTGGGAAGAATTAGATTTAGTGGTAGATGACATATGGTGTGAAGAATTAGATTTAGTGGTAGATGACATATGGTGTGAAGAATTACATTTAGTGGTAGATGACATATGGTGGGAAGAATTACATTTAGTGGTAGATGACATATGTTGGAAAAAAAATAATGTAATTTCTTTCAAATGTACGTTAGATTGCAAACTTAGATGGTTTTAATATAGAATCACTCACAGAATTATTAGCTCATATAGATATCTTCATATGATAAAGATGAAAGACTCCCCACATTTTGTAATAGATATGTAGAAACTTTATTACACATGTTTTGTGAATGTAGAATAGTGGACAGCTATTGGAATGAAATTAAAATGTGGTTACAAACAAAATCAAATAAAACAATACCTCTTCAAAATAGTGACAGAATCTTAGGCAAAATATCAGACAGACAAGAATTAACCTCTCTTAATACAATAATACTTAGTAATTGTTAAACTTCACTTGTATACAAACAAAAGATGGGAAACAAACTACCCAGTATTACTGGTTTCAAAAAACTTTTAAAAGACCCAGAGTGCTATACATACAAACAGAAAAAGTAATATACAAAAAACAAAAATGGGATATGAAAAATTACAAAAAGAAAATGGCATCAAATAAAGTAAACAGCTGCGCATTGTCACTTAAGTGCTCAAATTTCAAATTTCACAAAATAGAATGAGAGCGAGTGTGAAAAAAAAGTTGATGTTTTGTCCAAAAGAAAATGATATAAAACTTTCTATATCTCACAAATTTAAAATTGTGTTATATAATGTATTTTATTCAAAATCCAATATTTATTTATGTACAAATCATGCAATAATAGAAGAAACATATTATTTGAACATGTACTGAATACAATGTATGCATAAACCATGGCAAGATACAGTAGGTTTATCTCAAAATGTGGTTTATATGGAAATTGAACAAAAGTAAGTAAGAATTTACCTAACAAGATCAAAAATACTCGTGTACGAATCTTGTAGAAAATGAAGAAGCAAAACAACTTAATTCTATATTGTAAAACAATGTATGCTCTTAATTAAGGCAATGTATATCATGTATAAGATGCAGAAAGATAATATAAAAAAATATAAAAAAGTAAACATTGCCGTTACTTAAAATAGAACAGGTAATATATACTGTCAAAAAATTGTTGTAAATGGTCCTTTCTGAACAGTCAATGATCACTTTTACTTTTGCTTGGTGCTTATACGGGAGATACACTGTCAGGCATACAGTACGGGAGATACACAGTCAGGCATACAGGACGGGAGATACACTGTCAGGCCTACAGTATGCGAGATACACTGTCAGGCCTACAGTATGGGAGATACACTGTCAAGCATACAGTACTGGAGATACACTGTCAGGCCTACAGTACGGGAGATCCACTGTCAGGCCTACAGTACGGGAGATACCCTGTCAGGCCTACAGTACGGGAGATCCCCTGCCAGGCCTACAGTACGGGAGATACACTGTCACGCATACAGGAGATACACTGTCAGGCCTACAGTATGGGAGATACACTGTCAGGCCTACAGTATGGGAGATACACTGTCAGGCCTTAATTAAGGCAATGTATATCATGTATAAGATGCAGAAAGATAATATAAAAAAATATAAAAAAGTAAACATTGCCGTTACTTAAAATAGAACAGGTAATATATACTGCCAAAAAATTGTTGTAAATGGTCCTTTCTGAACAGTCAATGAGCACTTTTACTTTTGCTTGGTGCTTATACGGGAGATACTCTGTCAGGCATACAGTACGGGAGATACAATGTCAGGTAACAGTACGGGGGATACACTGTCAGGCATACAGTACGGGAGCTACACTGACAGGCATACAGTATGGGAGATACACTGTCAGGGATACAGTATGGGAGATACACTGTCAGGCCTACAGTATGGGAGATACACTGTCAGGAATACAGTACGGGAGATACAATGTCAGGCATACAGTATGGGAGATCAGTACGGGAGATACACTGTCATGCATACAGTACGGGAGATACAATGTCAGGCATACCGTATGGGAGATACACTGTCAGGCATACAGTACTGGAGATACACTGTCAGGCATACAGTATGGGAGATACACAGTCAGGCATACAGTACGGGAGATACCCTGTCAGGCATCCAGTACGGGAGATTCACTGTCAGGCCTACAGTATGGGAGATACACTGTCAGGCCTTAATTAAGGCAATGTATATCATGTATAAGATGCAGAAAGATAATATAAAAAAATATAAAAAAGTAAACATTGCCGTTACTTAAAATAGAACAGGTAATATATACTGCCAAAAAATTGTTGTAAATGGTCCTTTCTGAACAGTCAATGAGCACTTTTACTTTTGCTTGGTGCTTATACGGGAGATACTCTGTCAGGCATACAGTACGGGAGATACACAGTGAGGCATACAGTACGGGAGATACACTGTCATGCCTACAGTACGGGAGATACACTGTCAGGCCTACAGTGCGGGAGATACACTGTCAGGCATACAGTACGTGAGATACACTGTCAGGCATACAGTACGGGAGAGGCACAGTCAGGCATACAGTACGGGAGATACCCTGTCAGGCATCCAGTACGGGAGATTCACTGTCAGGCCTACAGTATGGGAGATACACTGTCAGGCCTTAATTAAGGCAATGTATATCATGTATAAGATGCAGAAAGATAATATAAAAAAATATAAAAAAGTAAACATTGCCGTTACTTAAAATAGAACAGGTAATATATACTGCCAAAAAATTGTTGTAAATGGTCCTTTCTGAACAGTCAATGATCACTTTTACTTTTGCTTGGTGCTTATACGGGAGCCACACTGTCAGGCATACAGTACGGGAGATATACTGTCAGGCATACAGTACGGGAGATGCAATGTCAGGCATACAGTATGGGAGATACACTGTCAGGTCTACAGTACGGGAAATACACTGTCAGGCATACAGAACGGGAGATGCACAGTCAGGCATACAGTACGGGAGATACACTGGCAGGCCTACAGTACGGGAGATACACTGTCACGCATACAGTACGGGAGATACACTGTCAGGCATCCAGTATGGGAGATACACTGTCAGGCATACAGTACTGGAGATACACTGTCAGGCCTACAGTACGGGAGATCCACTGTCAGGCATCCAGTACGGGAGATACACTGTCAGGCATACAGTACTGGAGATACACTGTCAGGCCTACAGTACGGGAGATCCACTGTCAGGCATCCAGTACGGGAGATACACTGTCAGGCATACAGGACGGGAGATACACTGTCAGGCATACAGTATGGGAGATACCCAGTCAGGCATAAATTTCGGGAGATACACTGTCAGGCCTACAGTACTGGAAATACACTGTCAGGCATACAGTATGGGAGATACCCAGTCAGGCATAAATTTCGGGAGATACACTGTCAGGCCTACAGTACGGGAAATACACTGTCAGGCATACAGTACGGGAGATGCACAGTCAGGCATACAGTACGGGAGATACACAGTCAGGCATACAGTACGGGAGATACACTGTCAGGCATACAGTACGGGAGATACACTGTCACGCATACAGTACGGGAGATACACAGTCAGGCATACAGTAAGGGAGATACACTGTCAGGCGTACAGTACGGGAGATACAATGTCAGGCATACAGTATGGGAGATACACTGTCAGGCATACAGTACGGGAGATACACTGTCAGGAATACAGTACGGGAGATACAATGTCAGGCATACAGTACGGGAGATACACTGTCACGCATACAGTACGGGAGATACACTGTCAGGCCTACAGTACGGGAGATACACTGTCACGCATACAGTACGGGAGATACACAGTCAGGCATACAGTACGGGAGATACAATGTCAGGCATACAGTAAGGGAGATACACTGTCAGGCGTACAGTACGGGAGATACAATGTCAGGCATACAGTACGGGAGATACACTGTCACGCATACAGTACGGGAGATACACTGTCAGGCCTACAGCGGGACTCTTACTGACCTGTCTTCTAGTTTTACAAGGAAAGGTTCCATAGATTTCAACAGTATTTCAGTAAAACTACTCACACTACTGTTAACCCTTTCACCCCTGTGTAACTTAAGTAAACTCTACCATGCATTGATATGGATGAGTCCATTATGGTATACAGTGGTGAAAGGGTTAATATCAGAGTAACAACATCAGGGACAGTAACAGCATCACATATAGATTATCCTGATTGTCAGATAACAAATTCAAAAAACAATCCTTAAATTCATCATTCCATTATATAATGGTTTACGCTCACCACATACTTTCTGTAACATCAGCTATAACAATAGGATGAATCCGACATTTTAACTGAAAGTGTTAATTACTACATCTGGATCATGTCTGAAATTTAGACCGCCATCAGGTTCATGATTAATTATATCAGAGAGCCGATCTTTAATACTGGAATGATTTTAATTTTAACTTATTGTCAAGTCCATCGTTTATATTTTATGATAGAACTGTGATATTCTGGGGCATGTTCCCCACACCCCACATTGTCCAATGAATGAGCTATAGGATGATGGCGACGATCGACATTACCTTGTCTGATATAACCTTGACCATGACTAGCGGTACCTTGACCACGACTAGCGGTACCTTGACCACGACTAGCGGTACCTTGACAAAGACTAGCAGTACCTTGACCACGACTAGCCGTACATTGACCACGACTAGCAGTACCTTGACCTAGACTAGCGGTACCTTGACCACGACTAGCGGAACCTTGACCAACACCAAGCGGTACCTGGGCGACGACTAGCGGTACATAGACTGCGACTATCAGTACCTGGACCACAACTAGCGGTGCCTTGACCACGACTATCAGTACCTTGACCATGACTAGCTGTTCCTGGACCACGACTATCAGTACCTTGACCACGACTATCAGTACCTTGACCACGACTATCAGTACCTGGACCACGACTAGTGGTACCTTGACCACGACTAGCGGTACATTGACCACGACTAGTGGTACCTTGACCACGACTATCGGTACCTTGACCATGACTATCGGTACCTGAACCACGACTATCAGTACCTTGACCACGCCTAGCGGTACATTGACCACAACTAGCGGTACTTGGACTACGACTAACGGTACCTTGACTACGACTAGCGGTACCCGGACCACGACTATCAGTACCTTGACCACAACTAGTGGTATCTTGACCACGACTAGCGGTACCTGGACCACGACTAGCGTTACCTGGACCACGACTAGCGGTACCTTGATCACGATTATCAGTACCTTGACCACGATTATCAGTACCTTGACCACGACTAGCCGTACCTTGACCACGATTATCAGTACCTTGACCACGACTAGCCGTACCTTGACCACGACTATCAGTACCTTGACAACGACTATCAGTACCTTGACCACGATTATCAGTACCTTGACCACGACTATTGGTACATGGACTACGACTATTGGTACCTGGACCACGACTAGCGGTACTCTGACAAAGACTAGCTGTACCTTGACCGAGACTATCCGTACCTTAACCACGACTATCAGTACCTTGACCACGACTATCAGTACCTTGACCACGACTATCGGTACCTGGACGACGACTATCGGTACCTTGACCACGACTATCAGTACCTAGACTGACTCTGTTACTATAGTTACTTGGTTTGGGGCTGGCTCCACCAGTGTCCTTAGTCAGTAACGGCTACAGAGTTGTATAGGCCCATTTGGTTTCGAAATTATAATCCTGTGAATGTCTCACAATCTGTAGTCTAGACATTTTCCAGACATTTTACTTACAATCCTGTGAATGTCACACAACCTGTAGTCTAGACATTGTACTTACAATCCTGTGAATGTCACACAATCTGTAGTCTAGACATTGTGCTTACAATCCTGTGAATGTCACTCAATCTGTTGTCTAGACATTTTACTTATAATCCTGTGAATGTCTCTCAATCTGTAGTCTAGACATTTTACTAATAATCCTGTGAATGTCTCACAATCTGTAGTCTAGACATTTTACTAGACATTGTACTTACAATCCTGTGAATGTCACACAATCTGTAGTGGAGACATTTTACCTATAATCCTGTGAATGTCACACAATCTGTAGTCTAGACATTTTACTTATAATCCTGTGATTGTCATGCAATCTGTTGTCTAGACATCTTACTTACAATTTTGTGAATGTCACAATCTGTTGTCGAAACATTTTACTTATATAATCCTGTGAACGTCTCACATCTGTAGTTGATTTGTAATCATGATAAGTTTCCTTTGTCTCCGATTTCCATGTCATTGTCATGTTTACTAGATACACTAGTTGTTTGGTTACAGGTGTCACGCACTGCTGTACTGTAGTAGTTTGACTTTGTTATACCTAAACACTGCCCACAGGACATCCTCCCTGTCTACACCTACAGCACGTATATAGTCTGTGTCTGTGTGTATGACCCTGAGGAACTCACCAACTCCACTGATGAGTAGGACCCTGTAGTTGTACTGGTCCCCTATGATCAGGTTCCCCACACTGTCATACACCACGCCATGGGGGATAAATGGTTCACCTCCTGTTTGTGGTGTTGGTTTATATGTACTGGGGATGTCACCTCTATATACAAACAGCTCCTTGAAATCAGTATCCATCACAACAACATGTTTGTTTCCATCACCACCATCACTTTCAATACTGAAATCAGTGACTGCCACATTGTAAGTGACAGGACACTCTGAGATCCTGTCTGGTGTACACACTAATGGTTTCCGAGTCCCTTTAGCCATTGTAGTACACACCATTTTACCATCTGTGGTTAATTTGGAGATGTGTTTGGTCATCCCTACAATGACATGGTTACTGGCTGTAATACATACACACATGGATATCTCCTTGGTACTGAATCTGTGTGTCAGTCGTCCTGATACCAGCTCCATGATGTTGTTATCATCACAGACCCACAGTGTGTGTGTGGTGGGTGACAGACTGATGTCATAGAGATCAACATTGTGTTTGACTTTCTGTATTACTTTACCCTTCCTGTTCAGGAGAGTTAATGTGTCACTGTACCTGGTCCACACCTGACCATCAGTGGTGGGACATATAGACCAAATGTAACATGGAGGCCACCACTCCTCCACTACCTTGGTCTGTGGCAGTAGTTTGTATGTTGTCACTGCTTTCTTCACTTTTGTTTCTGACCGTTGTTGTTGTGTAGAGGGTTGTCCCAGATCATCAGATGTTGAGACTGACCGATCCTGGCCAGTTAAAGTTTGACCTTGACCTGAGGTGATAACTTTTCCCAATGCTTCTTTCAAGCGATCTTGAGGATTTTCATTTGGAGTGAAGTTGGCAGTACCCAGGACAGGTTTTATAGGGAGACTGTATGTAGGAGAATTGATCTCCCAAAATGTATCATAAATCTGTATGTGTGAACCACGCTGGAGAGCTGCTTTGCATTCTTGAATTTGTTGTTTGAGTTGCTTCTCGTACATCTCAAGGTCCTGTTTGTATTTATTTATCAGCTTGGTATTATCCTCTTCCATTTTGTGGTAAAGAGAGAGTGTCTGTTCTGTAAGCATGTCCAGCTCTTGTTTTAATTTATCTGTTTGCATCTTTAACTTTTGTAACAGCTTCTCAAAAGTATTGGTGTTGTCTTTAAGCAGGGTATCGGTAGTAGTGATAAATTTCCCAATTTGCACAAGGTCATTTTTTTCTGTTCTGTCTATAAAGTTTTTAATGTCTAGTTCTTTATGAGGAGAGATTTCACTTAGCTCACAAACTGGATGACTTTTGTGAACAGTAGAAAGGCATTTTGGACAAACCAGTTCCTGACATTTTTCACAATAAAATTCTAATTGTCTCCCCTTGTGGTGAATACATGCCGTTTGCCCTTTAATACGGAGAGGAATTTGACTTATAGGGGATGCCATTTTGATGAAAAGCTTAATTATTTGTTGAAGTCTTGAAGATTTTTGTTGTTCTTGTATAAATATGTTGTTATCAGTTAACACTCACAAATTAGAGTTTGTTAGATAAGGAAATAAAACCTTGACTTGACTGTCCCATCCAGTAGTATATGTTTGTTAAACTCATATTAATGAAAAACACTTCAGAATAACTACCTTACGATCACTGATGTCACACCTGAGTTACTGTGATGATGAATCAAAGTTTTCCATTCTATACCTCCGAATTATCACTTACATTTGTCCGTATTTCGAAGTCCTAGAATTCACAATCACACGATCATGATGACCTGTGGCTTTGCTGATAAATCTGTCACTTTCCTGCTGCCATTGTAAAAGTTTGATCAAAACCTGAAGTCAAATGATCGGCTTAATTTGACAATGCTGCTGACTAGCTAGTAATTCAACAAATTTCTGCTCTGGATACGCCCATCACTGCGGCAATGCGCGTAGATCTACCTGTTTAGACCTGCAGTTGTACTTCCCTGTTGCACATAGTAAATAACTTCCCTGTTGAGCGACAGGTAACCGACAGACTGAAGTAGGTCGGTGTAGATTGTGTTTAACCCTTTGCCACATACAAGCCTATACAAAACAGCACTGTACATCAACGAAGGATATGTACAATGTTTGTTGTGAACATTGTTACAGCCTCTGTTTCAGTTCAGTTTCTTTATTTTCGAGAGCCTTCGGACTCATAGGTTAAATGTCAAACAGTTACATCATGTAATACATGTACAAGAGATTATCATACAAATTTAAATTGATAAAATGGAGAGTGAGCTTACAAAGTACAAAGTAGTTTTCCATATCAGACATTGATTTCTCTACGTTTTCTCGTAGCACAATATAAATACTTTCCTAGATTACATAATTCTTTTACGTTATTAGTACTCAATAATTTCGTTAACTTAAAATCATTACCATTTGAGTGCAACATCTCAATGGCACTTGTTTTAGAATCACTTGTACCAGTAGGTACCTGGCATTAAGTGCTATGAAGTGTCCTCAAATAAATGACCTTGACCTACTTTCAAGTTCACAGGGTTCAACTTTGTAAAAAACAAACTTTAAACAGAACCTTCTGAATAACCAAGAGGCCTAGAACAATGCTACTGGGGAAGAAGGTACCTGGGACAGAGTGCTATAAGTTTTCCTCAAATAAATAACCTTGACCTACTTTCAAGGTCACAGGGGTCAAATATGTGAATACTTCTTCAACAATACCAGAAGGCCCTTGGTGATGATATTTGACCAGTAGCATGCTGGGATAGAGTAGTGTAAATTTTCATTTAGTCTTGGACATTCTTAACCCAAGGAGACTCAATATATGGAAATATCTGGAAATATTTTAGAATATTTCCCTATGTTTGCTCAATTATCCAGGTGAGCGATACAGGCCCTCTGGGCCTCTTGTTATTAATAAGCAGTACATACTATATATCCATCAATCAATATATATAATGCTTAAGTACTGTTCAGATGTAAACTTCATCAGGTCGCAATGTAAATGATAGCTATTTCTTGGTATTTCAAAAATAAAATGGAAGCATGTACTTACAGAAAATAATAATAATTAAAAATTATCAGTACTACACAGTAAATATAATTGCTGCACAGTAAGTATATTGGCTATATAACTTCTGTGTAGTACACTAACCTGCTATATTACTACCATAACTGCTGTTATAGATTGTGCAGTTGATGAAGATGACAAAGTCTTCTCCTATTTCTCAATTTCCCTGTTTCTTGCTGCCTTTTCCACCATTCCTATCCTCTTTCCTTTATTCCCATTTTTATTCTTCTGTTTCTGCTTAGCCTTTCTTTTTATCTTTCTGTACATGTTACATCATTCCTCTTTGGAGAGTATTTTATGGAGTTCATCAACATACATTGTACTAAGACTTTATGTTTATATACCTCTATCGTTGTATTCTGTATTAACTTTATTACACTGTAAGATTATACACAGATGTATTTACATATTAATTATTGACCTGTAGGATTGTATTTACATATTAATTATTTACCTGTAGGATTGTATTTACTTATTAATTATTGACCTATGGGATTGTATTTACATATTAATTATTTACCTGTAGGATTGTATCTACATATTAATTATTAACCTGTAGGATTGTATATACATATTAATTATTGACCTGTAGGATTGTATTTACATCTTAATTATTGAACTATGGGATTGTATTTACATATTAATCATTGACCTGTAAGATTGTATTTACATATTAATTATTTACCTGTAGGATTGTATCTACATATTAATTATTAACCTGTAGGATTGTATATACATATTAATTATTGACCTGTAAGATTGTATTTACATATTAATTATTGACCTGTAGGATTGTTTTTACATATTAATTATTGACCTGTAGGATTGTATTTACATATAATTATTCACCTGTAGGATTGTATTTACATATTAATTATTGACCTGAAGGATTGTATATACATATTAATTATTGACCTGTAAGATTATATTGTCATATTTATTATTGACCTGTAGGATTGTATTTACATATAATTATTCACCTGTAGGATTGTATTTACATATTAATTATTCACCTGTAGGGTTATATTTATATATTTATTATTGACCTGTAGGATTGTATTTACATATTAATTATTTACCTGTAGGATTGTATTTACATATTAGTTATTGACCTGTAAGATTGTATTTACATATTAATTATTTACCTGTAGGATTGTATTTACATATTAGTTATTGACCTGTAAGATTGTATTTACATATTAATTATTTACTTGTAGGATTGTATTTACATATTAATTATTGACCTGTAGGATTGTATTTACATATTTTTTATTTACCTGTAGGATTGTATTAACATATAATTATTCACAGGTAGGATTGAATTTACATATTAATTATTGACCTGTAGGATTGTATTTACATATTTATTATTTACCTGTAGGATTGTATTAACATATAATTATTCACAGGTAGGATTGAATTTACATATTAATTATTGACCTGTAGAATTGTATTTACATATTAATTATTCACCTGTAGGGTTATATTTATATATTTATTATTGACCTGTAGGATTGTATTTACATATTTTTTATTTACCTGTAGGATTGTATTAACATATAATTATTCACAGGTAGGATTGAATTTACATATTAATTATTGACCTGTAGGATTGTATTTACATATTTTTTATTTACCTGTAGGATTGTATTAACATATAATTATTCACAGGTAGGATTGAATTTACATATTAATTATTGACCTGTAGAATTGTATTTACATATTAATTATTCACCTGTAGGGTTATATTTATATATTTATTATTGACCTGTAGGATTGTATTTACATATTTTTTATTTACCTGTAGGATTGTATTAACATATAGTTATTCACAGGTAGGATTGAATTTACATATTAATTATTGACCTGTAGAATTGTATTTACATATTAATTATTGACCTGTAAGATTGTATTTACATATTAATTGTTTACCTGTAGGATTGTATCTACATATTAATTATTAACCTGTAGGATTGTATATACATATTAATTATTGACCTGTAAGATTATATTGTCATATTTATTATTGACCTGTAGGATTGTATTTACATATTTATTATTTACCTGTAGGATTGTATTAACATATAATTATTCACAGGTAGGATTGAATTTACATATTAATTATTGACCTGTAGGATTGTATTTACATATAATTATTGACCTATGGGATTGTATTTACATATAATTATTGACCTATAGGATTGTATTTACATAAAATTATTGACCTTTAGGATTGTATTAACATATTAATTATTGACCCATAGGATTGTATTTACATATTAATTATTGACCTGTATGATTGTATTTAAATATTAATTATTCACACGTAGGATTGAATTTACATATTAATTATTGACCTGTAGGATTGGATTTACATATAATCATTCACCTGTAGGATTGTATTTAAATATAATCATTTACCTGTAGGATTGTATTTACATATAATCATTCACCTGTAGGATTGTATTTAAATATAATCATTGACCTGTAGGATTGTATTTACATATAATTATTCACCTGTAGGATTGTATTTACATATTAATTATTCACCTGTAGGATTGTATTTACATATTAATTATTCACCTGTAGGATTGTATTTACATATTAATTATTCACCTGTAGGATTGTATTTACATATTAATTATTCACCTGTAGGATTGTATTTACATATTAATTATTCACCTGTAGGATTGTATTTACATATTAATTATTCACCTGTAGGATTGTATTTACATATTAATTATTCACCTGTAGGATTGTATTTACATATTAATTATTCACCTGTAGGATTGTATTTATATATAATTATTCACCTGTAGGATTGTATTTATATATTAATTATTCACCTGTAGGATTGTATTTACATATTAATTATTCACCTGTAGGATTGTATTTACATATTAATTATTCACCTGTAGGATTGTATTTACATATTAATTATTCACCTGTAGGATTGTATTTATATATAATTATTCACCTGTAGGATTGTATTTATATATTAATTATTCACCTGTAGGATTGTATTTATATATTAATTATTCACCTGTAGGATTGTATTTACATATTAATTATTCACCTGTAGGATTGTATTTACATATTAATTATTCACCTGTAGGATTGTATTTATATATAATTATTCACCTGTAGGATTGTATTTATATATTAATTATTCACCTGTAGGATTGTATTTATATATTAGTTATTCACCTGTAGGATTGTATTTACATATTAATTATTCACTTGAAGGATTGTATTAACATATTAATCATTGACCTGTAGGATCGTATTTAGATATTAATTATTCACCTGTATGATTGTATTTACATATTAATTATTCACCTGTAGGATTGTATTTATATATAATTATTGACCTGTAGGATTGTATTTATATATAATTATTGACCTCTAGGATTGTATTTATATATAATTATTGACCCATAGGATTGTGTTTATATATAATTATTGACCTGTAGGATTGTATTTATATATAATTATTGACCCATAGGATTGTATTTATATATTAATTATTCACCTGTAGAATTGTATTTACATATTAATTATTCACCTGTAGGATTGTATTAACATATTAATTATTCACCTTTAGGATTGTATTTACATATAATTATTTACCTGTAGGATTGTTTTTACATATTAATTATTGACCTGTAGGATTGTATTTACATATAATCATTCACCTGTAGGATTGTATTCATATATAATCATTGACCTGTAGGATTGTATTTACATATAATTATTCACCTGTAGGATTGTATTTACATATTAATTATTCACCTGTAGGATTGTATTTATATATAATTATTGACCTGTATGATTGTATTTATATATAATTATTGACCTGTAGGATTGTATTTACATATTAATTATTCACCTTTAGGATTGTACTTACGTATTAATTATTGACCTGTAGGATCCGTGGATGTGTTTTCCGAGATGATGGGAGTTTATGATAAGGATGTTCTGTATGTTGGGGATCACATCTTTGGCGACATTCTCAAGTCCAAGAAGGACAGAGGATGGAGGACGTTCCTTGTCGTCCCGGAGCTGGCCCACGAACTCACTGTGTGGACAGACAAACGCAATCTCTTCACGAAGCTTGAAGACCTGGAAAGCAAGATTGGAAAAATTTTCAAGTAAGGACTACAGCTTAGATACTATTGTCAGTATTTCAAAGAATTAATATCACAATTTCTTTGCTTTTTACAAATTGAAACTGATAAATAAAATATTGAGAAAACAACTATTGGAGTAATGTAGTACATTTTAGTAATCTTGGTGACCTGATTAATTGTGTGACAGGTGAAATATTTTAGTTCATACTGTTGGCATAGTCTATGTAAATAACATTTTGGGGTGTTTATTTTGATATATTTTTACTGTTTCATGATTTTAGTTTAAAAATTGCTTTGACTTTGGATTTTTTTTGCACCAACATCTAAATAAACTTTTATATAGTTTTTTTCTAAAATTTCAAACGATCAGTATTTAATTAAATGCCACTTTAATCTTGATTTCAGGAATCTAGACAGTAGTTGTGATATCAAACCGGACATCAGGGAAGTTCAGCACACCATCAGGGTAGGTAACCATGGATGGTATTCTTCCATCAGAGGAGGTACAATATTTTTGAATGTTAACCCCCTCATTAGGGGTTTAATGAATCCTGCCATTCTTTGAGGTTATAACAAACCCAATTGTAATAATCTGGGAAAAGTCTTAAGAGTTAGGATTTCTTGTATGTTTGGTCTGCTGATGGTACTTACTTAGCTATCTTTTATATTTGTGCTGCTGATGGTACTTAACTATCTTTATATTGTGCTGCTGATGGTACTTAACTTTGTTATATCACTACTGATGCAGATAGGATTTAGTTTATCAAAAGTTCTGATCAGTTTGCGTAAGTATTTATTTTCTTTAATTCTTAAAACTGTTAACTAATTTCCTTTCTTTCAATGTAGAATGTGTCACACGAGATGGACATGACCTATGGCATGCTGGGAAGTCTGTTTCGGAGTGGTGAGTACATACTCTGGTAACCATGGTTACTCTGACAATAAGGACTTTTAAGGGTGGAAGCATTAATGTATTGAAGTGATTGTGTTTGTCTGTCGGGGGGGGGGGGGG
>NW_018407435.1:1738980-1767643 GCF_002113885.1 Mizuhopecten yessoensis
GGGGGGGGGGGGGGGGGGGGGCTGTTAACTTACAATTTCCATTTTATCGATTGAATTTAATTTAGTCTACAGATATCAAAAACTAAGTGGTAAACATTTTACAAAAACAAACAAAAATACAAATTAATATTCTTAGCTGTATCTTTCTAGATCTAATTAAGCATTATGATGTTTGCTTGCAAAGCTCTCATTCACATAGAGTGTAAATGCCAAAAACACTTATACTTACCATTTTTGTAGAAATTTAATGTTTAAAGAAAACTGTTAAATAAATGAAATTCAGCATATAGTGCAAATTAATGTGTGTATCTTGCATGCTTGTTCAATAAATAGAACAGCAATCTTCCATAGGGAGTCATTGTTATGTAACGTTATAGTTATGACGGAATAGCATTAGCCATGGAATTTAAAGCTGGTATGAATGCCATCCAAACTGCTAGGGTAATACAGTGGCGGTGCCATAGAATGGAAAAATATCCTGTTTAACCTGACGATAGTGTACAAAAATGTACAAATATCTAGGTCCTTTGAAATGATTTTTTTTGTCAAAACACTGTGTGATTAAAAAATAAATCCCTTAAAATGTTTGTTAAAGTATTTTCTATTATTTTTCTTTAGGAGATACGATTTAGATCAATTCCAATACAAGCAATCAGAAAAAAAAAATCTCTCCTTCAATCCTCACATTTAGATTTTTTCTTTTTACAATTTTCGTTTGCCAAGTCAGTATATTTCAATACAGTTTAAAATCTCAAGCATTTACACTCCATTGGTATACCAATCATCTGACAAGACAAATTTGTGTTGGAGACATTTCTAAGACATATACTATTGATGTGCTACCGTACATGTATGTTTGATATTTGTTAGGGTCACGGCAGACATTCTTTGCCAGCCAGGTAATGCGGTATGCCGACCTGTATGCTGCCTCATTCCTCAACCTGCTCCACTACCCATTTTCGTACGCATTCCGAGCCCCGCCCATGTTGGTAAGTCAAATGTCGTGTCTAAATCACACTATACCATTAACACTACCATACACTGCATCCATTAATAAGCCATGACAAACCCATGAAAATACACCAACCCATTATTTTCTACTATGGTTTTGTGTGTGAATACCTCTTTGGTTACTGAAAAATAACCATTAATTTGCATCTAATGGGGAAACCCATTAATGTTTGCCATTAACTTGGTTGTAATGGTCATGTATTAGATTTAATGGCCATGTATTTCTGTATATTTACATTTGCATAGCATTGTCACTATATAGCCTCTTTGAAAGCTGTGTCGTTGATGGGACTTTAATTACCATGCAGCACGAGACACAATTCTTAGCGTATTAATACAACACTGACCGGAACTACAATATATAATGTAAATAAATATGACGACTGCTGAAATATCGCTGGGCATTGTGAGACTTGACAATGTCATTGTAAAGGGCCTGTTTCCAGTAATGTTAATTCTCCATAGGAGCCTGCCCCCGTATAATTTCTTATCTAGCTCAACTACTGTTTTTTTCTTTTCCGAAGAATAATTTTACACCTTTCCGACACCCAGATTTCATAATTTCAGTGAAAATGTATTTTTATAAAGTTGTCAATTTCAGCATCAAAGACATAAGTTCGTAAATAAAAGAAGGTTATCTCGAAATTGTAATTCGCAACATAGTATAAATTTCTTTTGATAAATATTTCCAAAACATCGTGTTTATTCATAAAACATAAAAAAAAAAATTCTCGGATGAAAATGCACTTGCAGAGACACAATTATGAAGAAAAATGCCATAAAATTGCAATTTTCTCCCGTTATATAGTTTTGGATGCAAATTTCCATCAGAAAATCGGATAGAGCTTTACTTGTTTCATATGTGTACCAAAAATCAGCTAATTCCATGTGGTGGAACGTTCTCATATCGCCGCCTGAATGTGGTTGTAAATTGAAAGAAAAGGGGAAATGAGTAACAACCTTGTCTGAAACCCTATTATATAGCTTATTATATACAAACTTTTATATTGAATATCAGAGCGGATATTTTCATGACAGTTTTATGATGTGTAACGACTAAATAAACAGTATCGATATAAAGATTTACACTGAGGACACCCTGATACATGAATACTGTTCTATCTCAAGTTGTCCTCTTCTGAATTTTCTGATCGTGTGGCCTTGTACATTTATCCGTATCTTCTTGTCTTTGTCTATACGTTTACGGAATCATTGACTCGACGCTAGCTATTCTTGTCTCACTTTCCTTGTTTTATTGTCCCATCTCCAAAGCGTTGTGGCTCTGTCAGGGTTGGGACCCTGACTTGTCTCACTTTCTTTGTGCCTGCCGACCACGCCACATCGAATAGATAGATTATCCATATGAAATACTTTATTTTGTTCTAAGTAATCAATCAATTCTGCGCTTCTTGGAGGTATTGAATGTGATTTATTATATTGTCTTGTTATTTTGTGTAATTAGTTGTTCGTTATTTATCACACATTTTCGCATAATTGTACCAAACTACTAAGTATTAGCTGTTTACAGCAATCATCGGTGGCTTGCTATTTTGTTACTTTATCGACGCTTCATAAACCAATCGTTATTGTTTCAAGATGGAGGGTAAATGTGTTGGAGAAGGGTGTCAAGTATACTTCAAGAAACGTAGTGGCAATAAGAACAGAAGTGCACGCAATGTAAATAGTCCACAATATAAATGGCTCCTAGATACGCTGGTGCAACAAGGATTGATGTCAGCAAAGGAACAAGCACTTATTTGCCAGAAGTGCTACATGAAGTATCTTCGGAACAAAAATCAGCCTGAACCTGAACCCGAGCAGAACCAGGAAATAGAGGAAGAAGACGACTCCCCGTCCCATATCCTGCCGTTGCTGACCCTTCATGATCTTTTGAATGGATCATCTTCACACAAAAAATGCTGTCTCTGTCTTGTTACCTTTGCAAGAAATGGAACAAAATCATCAGTCTTACCAAAACGTGCAAGACATCACCTGATCTATTCACACAAACTGTGGTGTCCCACCTCATCCCGCGTCTGCTCCATTCACCTTATTGGTAACGACTTAGATCCGTCTACAGAGGTTGTCCTTGATGGTAGAGGTTCCTTGGAATCTCAGTTACCATCAAAATCGTCCGAAATCATTAATGACCTCCTAGAGGTGTCGCACGTCCTTTCACAGAACCAGTCTGCGTTTACAATAAGCTTTTCTTCTCTTGATGACTCGGCATGCATGGCCTGGACAGGTTGGTCCAAAGATCAGTTCCTCGAAATCCACTCGCACTGTTCCCCATATCTTTCATCTGGTATATATACCAAGACTACACACGATGCTCTATTACTGTTCTGGGTAAAACTGAAAACCGACATTTCCTGGAGTCAGTGTTCTTCTCTTTTTGGAATTTCCAAGTCAAGTGTGTCCAAAACTTTCCACTCCATAGTACAGGCATTAGACACATCGATAGTCCCACAATTTCTAGGTCCGGATCACTTGACAAGAGAACAGTTGCTCGGGCACAATACTGTCTTTTCAGAAGCATTTTTTGGAGATAAAGCCACTGCCATATTAGATGGCACCTATATTTATATCCAGAAAAGCTCCGACCACAAGCTCCAGAGAATGTCCTACTGTGGCCAGAAGAAGAGAAACTATCTCAAATTCATGAGCATCGCCTTACCAGATGGCTACATTCTGGACACAGTAGGACCATTCACTGGCAGCGAAAATGATGCTACAATTACAAAAAAAGTCATGGACAAGCTAGTTACTTGGCTACAACCAGACGACAACGTTGTCGTTGACCGAGGTTTTAGAGATGTCCTACCAGTTCTCGAAGCCTCTGGCCTCAATGCTAGCATGCCGTCATACCTGAAACCCGGTCAAAGTCAACATTCTGACGTCCAAGCAAATCTTGACAGAACTATCACCAAATCGAGGTGGATTGTGGAATCCTATCATGGTCGTCTGAAACACTGGACGTTCTTCCGAACGCAATTGGTGTCTAACAGCTTTATCAATGTCATCGAGGCTTTGCTTCGAACCGTCACAGCCTGTCTGAATGGTATTAGAGGACCGATCTACCAGAGATCTCCAGAGAGAGATGCCAAAGATAGGCTAATGGCTGAACGTATGAAGGACCGTTTGACAACACCGAATGGTTTAGCTCAGAGAGTCAAGACAGATCCGGATCTATCTAGACGGGCAAGGTCCGAGTTTGTCAAGATGGATGCATCTTCCGTACTGTTTCCCCGTCTCGATCTTGATTACTTGAGAACCATTACGTGTGGAACGTATCAGATATCTCTGGCTCCTGGTTACATCGCCGAACATTTAAGTGATGACGGAGACTATGAGGTGTGGCTTTACCAGCACTCCCCAGACCTTCTCCGATGTCAAATACATTCTCGACACAAAAGCCAAACGAAATATAACGTTTGGATACGGTTCACCGTTTCACCCGATGTTGAGGCCCCAATAAAGGACTACTACTGCCAGTGCCCAGTTGGAGAGAGAACGATGGGAATGTGTGCGCACATCTCCAGTATCTTGTACTACCTTGGGTATTACAGGACGCTGGAAAACCCTCGACCATTACAACCACAGGTAAAGAAATTCCGACAAAACTTGAAATAGTTTTCCATGCGGCAACGGAGTGCATATGTCGAAAGTATGTTTGGGGCTCGATATGAAAGATCCCCGTTACCATGTGACTAACCAAACTTATAAATATAGGTATTATACAATCGCCCGTAGCTATGAACACTCCCGTAAATGCGAAAACCAACCAAAATCATAAGGAACACGTTTTGTTTGTTGTTCTGTCTATTTGTCAGCCAATGTCTTCAACCACGGGGACTTGTGAAGTAGCCATCTTGGATTTTTTTTATGAAAAAGTGTTTCTCTCACTTTTTTTCATATCTGTGTACATATTCTCAACATACCGAGCAAATACTCTCGTTTTTTTGTTAATTATCTAAAGAAAGTCGAAAATCGGCAATTCAACCATAGGCTAATTCAACCCAACATTTGAAAATGTTCCACCACTTACATTTTGATGATTTTTCCTCTCATCAATAGCATATTACGTACTGTTTAATAGGATAAAAATTGGTTTGCATCCAACGCCCATAAAAGGGTGTATTCTCTAAAAAACACAGTTTTTGTGTCTAAAATGTTATCATCGAAAATGGCATTTTTGAGATTGTTTCTTCCATAAAACAGCCAAATGGCGCGATGGAAACATGATTTTTTTGTCACAATCATGCCATGAATGTATTCTTTACGGTGACCATCATTTGATTAGATTTTCATTAATATTTTACATAACATGCACATTTTATCAACACTTAGACAGCTTCTGAAAGGTACAACTTTGAGGAGCCATAAAAAACAAACCAAGTGACCTAAATCTTTAAACTTTATAGATTTGTGACCACAACGGCATGGGCAATGTACCACCAACAGGAAATTTGAATCAGAGAAGGGGCCGTTTTGGAAACCGGCCCTTTATGTGCAAAAGAAAAAAAAGAAAGAAAAAAACATTTATTACAACAAAAACAAGACCAAGGTCTGCAATATCGTACAAAATGCACATTGGTTGAAATCACCAATGTCGGCAATGGTAACAATTTTAACACTCATGCAATTTATCAGAAATATCGTCTGTTACACTGCACTGATCAACAGGGGTTCGCTACAAATGTCTGTGAAATAGACATATTCTATAGACCTTCTGACACATATGTAACAGACCTACTGATATGAGTCACAGCACACATAAACATTTCAGACATTTGTAACGAACCCCTGTGCTCCGTCGCAAGATCACTCACTTCAAACGATATCAGTTTCACGCGTCTCGCAGCCACGGTTTCCTCAGTTCCTGATCACGACATGTTATATAACAAGACTGTTATAGAATCTACCGACTGTAGTCAGATTCCCATATAATCAACAAATAAATTCCCGTCTGGATTCTTCACAAAAGGAGCAAAGAGAAACTTTTGAATTAACTTCCAAAAATAACTCCCTCGTACAGGTCAAGGTTGGATTCACGGTGTTCACTGTATTTATCCATGCCCGAAATTTGTTCCGGGGAAAAATCGGAACAATTTAAAATCCAACTTTCAGCTCAGATTTCTATTGATAAACTTAAATCACCCTATAGACATATCATACGCAATTGTATTGATACTGAATTGTGGAATAAATTTGAAGTGTTTGTTAAAATTTCAAAGTACTATGTTTGCCAATCAGCACGGTACAATACCCTGTTCAAATTATTGAACGAAATTGTGTGGACTGTCGATAAGGCGGGCATTTTTAATTTTAAATATAAATTATAAGTTAAAAAAGAACATAAGAGGCAGAGAAATGTAAATATAAGTATTGAACTGTTTTTGTATGGTATTTATGATCTATTTGAATGACACAGCTTTGCAAGCAAGCTAGCGTATTAAGCTGTGTCATTCAAATAGATCATAAATAGCATACAAAAACAGTTCAATGCTTAATTGAAGTACATCAATTGCCATTAAATTTTTAATTTCCATGACTTAAAGTTGAGGAGAAATATCCTCATAAAAGAACTTATGCCAGTTTCTGTGCTTTTGAATTAGTTTTAAACTTTGAAAAGCCTTTATCACACAAATATACCAAACAAAAGTGCTTTTATAAAGACATCAAAATTGAATTAAAAAAGAAATTTATATATATATTTTTTTTTATCATGATTTAATTTAGATGCCACATGAGTCGACAGTCGGTCATGAAGCACACGTTACTGATGATAAAGACGTTGACTTTATGGCGCCCCGATCACGTGACGTCCCCGAGACAGACCTAGCAGCTCGTCGGAGTCGTCTGGAGCGTGCCGACAGCATTGTGCCACACCTGTACGCATCTACACCTCGTCAGTGTACTCAGATACAAGAGGAAGAGGACAGCAGTGACAGCACTAGCTGAACTGACACTGCCGCAGAAAACAAACTAGATCTGGACCAAGTTGTCACTTTAATGCTGATGTTCTGTGCTGTGCTTTTATTGCATGAAGGGATACATTTTCCGATGGAGGACAGATTTAAGATTTCATAACTGTAGTGTTTACTTTTTATTTCACACTAAAATTAACAGAAAAATGTAGTCAAGAAAAAACAATATTTTTTTACTAAGGGAACAACCGTAAGATGAGAATAATACAAAAGTAATTTCAACAGCAATTTCACATATAAAACTGGATCCTTACAAACGTATGTTTGTAGGATATTAATTACCAAAATTGGTATATAGGGTACCGATATCTTACAGTGAAGACAATATGACAAAACAAACTATCGCAAAGATTTCAGTCGAGATATAATACATACCACATACAGTTCACCATATGACATAAAAACAATACATATCATAATGGTTCACTCTGGGATATAACATATCACAAAGGGTTCACCCGAGACAACATAAAAACAATGTATTGTCAGATAATTACTGTTCAAAGCTGCAAAACAAGTTAATTATTCCTGACAATGTATGAAATCATGTTAAACACTTTCTACTGACGACAGTAAGATAAAAACTTCCTCTCTAAACGTGAAGACGTTTACTAACTGAACACTACTGACACTATAGACAACGTCGTCTCATTCAGAATGGGGTTTTATCATACTTACACATTTTAAAACTGTTGTAAAACCTGTCATAATGTTGCTTTGGACATTCATGGAATATTAGCACCGCAAAAATCAAAACACCTTAGTACATGTACTGTGATAAAATATTTTAATGTTGTATACCGGTTACCTCATAATGGAAATAATTATTTAAATGTCCGTTAATAAGCTTAGCAATAGAAGTGTATCCGCTGATCGACACACCATTTTTATCTTTGTTTGTTAAAGGTATTGATTGTTAATTTTTCAGTTTGTCACAACATATCTAGTTTGTATGTAGTAGAGTAATTTTAGAGTCTTTTTTTGGTTTGCTAGTTTTAATGTTCGAATGTGAGTCATAATGAAACGTTTTACCTCCGTTTTGTGTGTATTTAATTTTGAATAAGGTAAACACAAGGTTAGTAATGCACCCATTGCCCTATTATAACTACTGTATTTCACCTTTTATTTTGCAAAGTTACATTTCATGTTAATCCAGGCGAAGATCCACTTATATTCCGAATGATTATTTTCAATATCAGTATTAAAATATCTTCCTCTCATTCATCAGTTCAAACACTCACAGGATAAGTTCCATTCATGCCAGATTTTCTGGAGACCAATCTGTGAGTTTTACAATCATTTTAAAGGAATCGAGGTTAAAATAAGGGAGGTAATTTTTATTCGGAGCGTTGTTCACAGCAAAAGACTTTATCTTATTCCACTAAATTAATGAAATAAAGTTCTCAAAATGAACTTATTACAAAAATAAAGTGATTTACAGTTAATTGCATCTTGTCTGTCGGTCTGTTCCGAAGAATTGTGTAAAGTACTTATATGTTGTTGTCAAATCATTTGTGTGGAGTTTTCACTTAGAGATTATATGTTTTGTTATGTCATCATGTACACATGATGTGGAATTTTACCTTATTATGTATATATTGTTAATACGTACATATCCCGTGGTAGCTTCCTTTATGAAGCCAAATACTATCTAGGCAGCCATTCCTGCATTTTGACAATCACGTCTTTTATGGCAAGTAGAATGTATTTTGGCGCCAAACCGTACTTAAATTCCTAACCGTATATGACGGAACATATCATGGTAAGGCCTTGTCATCACTGGCTGGCTGAGTGTCATCCTCATTTGTTCAAGAGCATAACTTTCTGAATATTTCACCAACATTCACATTTTTTTTAGAACTTATGTTAATGTTAATTATTTGGAAAGCAAAATGTTGCATGCTAAAGTGAGAACCCATATATGCTTATACAAAGTTATGTTCCTTTGTTCATTTTTTTATACCAAAGTTTGTCCGGTTTAGTTTAGTTTAAACATATCTTATTGTACAAATATATACAAACGGATTGGACAACAAGTTATTTTAACCTAATGTAGTCCTCTCCTCAATACGTATGGTAAAAGCAGTGTATAAATATGTTTATCCGGGCATTACTCCCTTGCTATTATGTCAAGCTGTGTTTACCAAACTTATTTACTTATTTATCGTTTATCTTGGGGAAAGTGAAGCGTCATGCTTTTAATTTACCTCTCACACTCCCCAGTATATATAGATTTATGGCCCTTTATCATTTTAACAAAGAAGTTTGTCCAAGCTCTGTTCACAAATTATTTATGATTCAACTTAAGATGTTGGTAAGGTAAAATTGATCTATGCTCTGTTACACCAGAGAAATGCCTCCCATTTATTTATGAATTAGAAATTTGTCTGAAGGTATTTACTTCATGTTTATATTTATTTAAATAATACATTGGGCTTAGGGGCTATAACACCTTGGTATTTGGAACAACCATCATTTCAAAGCAGGCAACTGGAATTATACATAATTTGCATAAGGCAGGGTTAGCATATAAGTTGCTGCCTGGCAAGCCATGTATCTTGAACAACAAAATAATTAGCTGAATAAAAAATTTGAATTCTTGAGGGTTTTACAAATTACATATTATAAGATTCCCAAACGAAAGATGTTCCACAGCTGAAATACTCCCTAAATATTGAAATAATATTTATATAAGAATTTTGAAAAATTATGAACATAGTGTGGTGTAGATCTATTGCTGATATATTTATTAGGAGTAGCTTACCGATGTAGATATGTATGTAGGAATATAGCAAGGTTTTAAATCTATTGTAACTCGTTATAAAACAAGTGTTTCTGTTTTATGTACATCACCAAGCATAAACTGCTTTCAGCATCTGTACCTTTTATTTATATTTAAATTTCAAAAACCCTAAATTTGATGAAACATGTTTATAGAATTATGTATTGCCACTAAATGTGTCGTGTACCAATTCAAGTTCAAGATTATAAAATATATTGGAGTTGTGTATAGGGAAATGAATTGATCTTAATTAGATCCTAGGTGCAAATCTCCTTAAATATTGATTATTCTGAAATGGCAATTTTTGATAGAGAATTTTTTGTATTTGACACGTTTTTTGTAAACTCTTTGCAACTGCCTACTAAGATTTTTGTGTTTGACAAGTATTTTTTTAATTCTTGTAACTATACCCACTAAGATGATTATATGAACTATTTGACCCGTATTTTGTTAACTCTTTGTAACTGTCCACTAAGATGTTTGTATTAACTATTTGAACCGTATTTTGGTAACACTTTGTAACTATACACTACTTTATGTTTGGTATATGTAATCCTTTGTATTTTAGGTTGCTTTACAAATCTGCATTTTTAAAGAATACCTCGTTGTGTTTTTGTAACATTTTACTCAATCTGCTTGATGTTACTGCCTTTTCACTAAGTAATATATAGTCATTATTATTGCATAAAGTATACTTTTTAGAAATAAATTTATACACATTGAATAACAGGTTTAAATCTGCTTTTTTTGTCTTTCTTATATTGCTGAAGAAAATTACGTGACCCAACAGAGTGGGACAGTAAATAATATATAAACCATATATATCCACCAATAAGCCCATGCCTGGTAAAAAAACACCTATTGTAATTCGGTTAAAATATCCAACTATTGTTATTTTTTTGTCATGTATTAAGCCCAGTAACTTCATATCAACCTTAGATTAAACATCCACATTTAAAGAACAAGGAGAACCAACATGTTATATGAGGACGATTCCTCAGGAACCTTTTGGGAAATTATGATGACAAACGTTAACTATAAGTACAAGATGGCTTTCAGGGGCCATCTGGTTTTTCTTATTGCTCTCAATGTTAATCATGCACAACTAAGGAACCAGATAAACCTACAAATGAAATACGAAAGAGGTTGATAACAAACTTCCCCTGTCAAATAAAAGATGGCTGCCTGGTGGCGATATTGTTTTTTCAATCAGTCTCAAAATTGAGACAACTATAGGATAATGAGGAACCAACATATATGCAATTTGCCATCCAGTGGTTCTTCAGAATAGCTATAACAACACTTTTAACTGACAAATCAAAGATGGCTACCATCTTGTTGTTTCAATCTGTCTCACAATTAAGCACGCAGATGGAGGAAAACCTGGATATGAAATATGGGAAAGATTCATCCAGAACTTCCAGAGAAATGGTGATAAATTTTTTCAAAATCAAAGATGGCTACTCGGTGGCCATCTTTTCTTCCATCAGTTTAGCATGCACAAATCAGGAGCAATGAGAACCTACATTTAAAATTTGAGAAAGATCTAAATCTAAATAAGTACGAACTAAGAATTAGTGATAACAATAATGTTGTTCAAAGGCGAATGACGGACTAAAGTTGAGAAGTGACTTGACTGGTATCATCCTGACCTTGTCACCTCATAACCTTGCCAAAAAGAAACTTATTACTTGTATTTATACAAAAATCTTTTCCATGATTTTTTCATATAAATACACACAAATTACCAGGTAGATGCATCAATTGAAGCATATTTCTCCTTAAATATTATTTATGAGTGGTCATTGCTATAATCTGTATTGACATTGTCACATGCTACACAGCCTGGTCTCCACGTCGGTTTACGTAAAAGGGCTCCAAATGTTGCAACAAGAAATCCATTGTTCTTAAATATATCAGTTTTTCTTGAGTAGACACAAATGAGATTCATCCCACTGCCACACGGTCATATGGCCACAGGGTGTTGCATGTACAATTTGGATATAAGATAATCAGCCCTTTTTGAGGATTAGTCTTTTAAAAAATTACCACTATTTCCGCATTGCTTACTATCCATCCATATCCCCTTAGATTGTTTTGCTCAACTCTATAAAAAGGAGTTCTACTGCCCGAGAGATTTTGCAAATTCTGTTGAATGCACCAAGTTTACCAGACTTAAGGTTTCTTAAGCATTATCTCATCATTGACAGTATCCTGTCTCAATCTAATAACTAATAATAAATCCCAAAATTGATGAAGTGTACATTAAACAAATAAAACAAAACACAAAATTAAACAGCACATGTTTTTAATATTTATCTGGATAACAAAATACATCTATATATTATATTAAATGTTGATACAAAACAACCATTTTTCTGTATATTTATCTCCCATTTAATCAGGAACCCATACAGATCAATAATCAAAATTCCATAAAAATACTGTAAAGTTGCTAAAATATGATAAAGATGTATTAAAAAGTCACAAATGAAAAAGGCCATCAAATAGACATTATGTGATGTATATAGAAGATATGCAATTATTTTTTATCTAAATACTTTCCGTTGACATTTGACATTTGGCAAAATCAGAAGTCACATAACATTTTCCCTGAGAAGGGTCAAAACACTTGTCGAATAGACATGCACTTTCAAACCAAAGAGTCGAAGCTCATTTCTGAAGAAAAAAACAATACTTTTACAAGTTTACAGAAAGCCTGAATGAATTATACACCAGACATATTATCTAGATAGATTTATCAATGTTACTGTTGACAAAGGTGAATATTAAAATCTAACTTGATAGATATCATTTCTTTTAAGACTAAATACGCCACAAGTAAATGCAAAGTTTAAAGTTTGTAAGAGCAAATCTTGACAAGTAACTAATTGGTGTGTTTCAATAATAAACCAACAAGCATATGATTCTAAAATAAATAATTGCACGAGTTCTCAGTTTTGAGTCCAGAGATTAGTGAAAACATTTCAATTTCTATTATTAAGTTAGAGTACAGTTGTTTTGGCATGAACCTCGAGTATACTTAATACTCTTACAAGTAATAAAACAACTCCGACACATCTTTCCTCTCTGTGATGAGATATAAGTACATGTTGTTCTTATTAGGTATTTATCTCTGGTGACTTCATAACAAGCTAGCTGCATCAGACCTACATCAAGGTAGATCTAGGGCATTGTGTAGACTGTGCACCTCTCATTCAAATACCTCTTTCTAAAAGAAGCCCCCCACCCCTATCCCATGCACACACCTTCTAATATCGACTAAATCTTACAGATTGAGATCCTTTTTTTTAAAACCAATTTCATATCATCCCATTCATCAAATTAAGCATAGGTGTCAACCTCTGAAACCTCAAAGGAGGGAGATCTCCTTCATTCCACATTTCCAATGAGAGAGAAAGTATGTGAAATGTGACTGAAACTATTTCCTCAAGTTCTCTATCCCTTTTTATGCATTAAAATAACTCCAAAAAGCATTCATTTGATTCAGACACACCTTTTATGATCATTACACACACCATGTAGTAACTAGGAGATCATTTGACCACAGGATGTAGATTTTGGGTTTGTGTGAGTTTTGACTTGAATGAGGGAGTTTCGAGGAAGATTGGTAAATTTTGGTCAAATGAGAGAGTCTCCCTCCTAATGAGGGAGGTTTGACAGCTACAACCAAGACCCTGGATACCAACGCTGTTCACCAATAGAACTGAAATAATCAGATTAATCACAGAGTCATTAAGGTAAAATCAAAGGAAATCTGCTTTGAATAATCATAAATATATATATGTATGTATCTGGTACATGTATAATTAAATAGAAAGAGCATTCAGATTATGTACTTTATGACAGACATCTTTGGCAAGATTTCGATTCCATTTTTTTTCTAAATATTGGGCAATTGTTTCATTAAAAAGTTATGTTAGAGTTTTCTCAAGGCAAAAATCCAGTGGAAGACATAATCTGCCTTATTGTTTCTTTGTCGTCTTTTGGCAATGGCTGGAGGGGAGACCGAGTGGGACCGCCATAGTAACCCATCATCTCCATAGCACACTTCAGTCCTGGAATTCCAAACTGCTTGGTTACCTGAAAAGGTGAAAAAAGTTAGCAATAACTTTTACAAGCATTTTATTAATTTCTAGAAATTGTTTTCCAAAGCAAATCTGCAAAGAAATATATTTCATGAAAATGTGTTATAAATCTTGTGAATTAGTGTACCAGAAAGTTTAAAAATGTGGCCGCACCTTCAAATTCTGTAATTATGAATTAATGATATTTCATTAGAAAAAAAAATCCTTTCCTTTCTTCGCAAAATATTTCTCTTTAATCTAGTCTAGAAACCCTATCAGTCAAACTTCGATTACAACTGCAAAAGCTGTGACAAACATTTGATATTCAGAATGTGACGAACAAATTAACTAAATATGAACAGAATTAGATTAAAGGAAATGGAACTTTTGGAATTGTAAGTTTATGAATCTTTAAAATACAGAAAGTGTTGACGCCTACCCTGATTATCATCAATACTTACGGCAGTGTTCGGCGCTATAAGTCTGTGTTGGAGGTGTTTAGCTTCCTCAAACTTTCCAGCTTTGAACAAATTCTCAAGGTCACACAACTCCTTCCCAAGGACATTTCCAAGTGCACACACTCCACCCACGCAGCCTAGCAACACATTAAAAGTTTTTTTGTTTTTTTTTTGTACTTAAGGACACATTCTTTAGCTAAATTATAATAAATGCCAATTTTTAAAAGCAAAAACATCCAAAATGAGATATTTCTACATGTATTATCAAGTATGCTAATAAGTAGACCTGGCCTCAAAAAACAGTGGCACCAGGTTGGTCCTTGTCGGACAATTCAGCGAAAAGACGACTATTCGGTCAGTAGTCTGTTTTCCAATATGCTGTAATTTGAAATTCTTCTTTCAAGCTAAATACAGTTGCATGGACTTAAAACAGCAACCGTTAGACTTGAAAATGAAAAGGTCCAAACATTTTTAACAAATAATTTTTTTATTTATTAAGAATTTATAAAAACTTACCAACGACATAGCCAGAGAGTAGAAATCCTGCTGAACCGGCCAGTATCTGGAAATCAGCTTCCTGGGTTTTGTACGCGAGCAGTCCAATGGAAGTTATCTATAGGAACAATTAACACCTCCAAATATACCAGGTAGTTAGGAGATAACCTTATCTGACAGAGTTACAAACAGGGTGTCATTAGCAACGTGGAGCTTGATCCTGCCATTGACATTGTACGTATGGGACCTGGATGTTCATTTTAGTATCGATGGTTACTTGGGGTGAAGACATACTAGATGCACCAACACTAAGGGGAGTACACAATACATCTAAACCTTCCATACAATACCGTTCTCGCTATTATTCTAACTGTTCTCCAACCATCTCCTCCAATTCAGGTCTGAAGGAGTGCTCAGATGAGAAACTATGTGAGAATTCTCTGCATTTTTGACTTTTGAAATAAAAACAACTGAATGTCATTATACCTTATCGGTGTTACAGCCAGTCTGATTGGTCAAAACATATTACAAGACGGGGAGACTCTTCACTACTAAGTTTTAGTTCTATTTTGATAAAACATTTTAACACTTGTGGTAGGGAAACTTTATTATTTGTTTCCCCTTGATCTATCATACTTCACTATCTTCATTGTAAAGCATGATTAACCTCAGGGAAACAAATACTATGTTTCCCTACTACATAAATGTACAATGTCACATACATAAGCATAGTCAATTCAACAGCTGGCGAAACTACTGTATACTAGGAAATGTTTGCCCGAGTTAAACTTTCCTCTTTTTCAGTCTCCATTATGAGGGCGAATGAACATATGCCAATGCAAAAGGCAAAATCACCTCTGGGCGAATATTGATTGTACCATTGAAGGGCTAGAGTCTTACAGTATTATTACAAAGTAGGCTGAAGCCATATAAACTACACTGAAAATGTAAAACACAAATAAAAAATTAGGGAGAAAAATATGCGATTTTCCTTTATTGTCCATTGTTCAGACACTGAAACAAAGGTTCCTATGACATGCTATGAATAATCTCTGTGAAAACGGTCCCAACAATTCATGATGGGTGATTATCATATTATGTTTATTTTACTCTTGTTAGTTAAATTTCAAATTACATGTATCTTTTACAGTTTGAAAATTAACAAGTTCAATTCAAGTTAGATAAACATGAACAACCAACTGCCACTTGTTGGGGAACCTCTATGAATCCCGACTTACATCACCACCACTGTCCTTCAGGCCGATGATGTTGGGGTGTTTGGACAACTCTACAACCACAGCCGGAGGGATGGTTATGTTGGTATTTGCCGGAACACTGTATAACAACACCGGTATGGAGCTGTTGTCTGCCACCTACAACATGTCAGAGTCTTCAGTCATCTCAGGACCACATCATGTATCTTACTGTCACTATAGCTGTGTGGCTACATACTGTACGTCACCTTATTTTCATGTACCATTTATTTTGGCAAAATGAGTCTGTAGGTTTTACTTAACTGAATATCTTAATTTAAAATTCAAATGTTGCTATTTCAATATTGATAGCAGTTACAGTTGAATTAATATTCACTGAGGAGTTGAATTTGTGAATGAGTCTCCTCTAAATTAACATGAAAATTAATATCTCACAAAAATAAAATCATAAACAGCAGCAAGCCTCCTAACATACCTATACTATAGCAGGAAGTATATCAAGATTAATGATTTTACATAAATTGTCACTAGATTTATGTGCCATTTATCAAATAAGGTTGGCAGGTAATTGATTAAATTGATAATAAGTTTAAAAGTGTTTTCCCAAGGTTTCCCTTTCTTTTCCAAATCAAATTTACTGCAATATGTACCATATTTATCGGACAATCATCCTCAATATCCAGAAGTTACGCTCACTTTCGCTCTCTACCCACCTGGAATATGTCATAGCAAAATTGAAGGGACACAGATAGCTGTTTGATTGGTCTCAGATAAAAAAAAATCAATCGCTAGGTTGATACCTGTCCTTTGAAGATTACAAAGGAGAGACGCCCAACTTTAAAACCTGTCAATTTTTACTGTTATGTGACCGCAAGATTCTTTTGATATATCTCAAAGGATCGAACTAGTCTTCTTGTCTCATCAACAAGGTGGTGTACACTGAGCCTTCAATTTTGCTGACATATTCAAGGGGTGTAGAGAGCGAAAGTGAGCCTAACCCCAGTATATCGAGGATGTCTGACAATAAGCCCATGCAGTTCAGTAGAAATCTAAACAAATGTATTTTTTTGTTCTGTAATAAGCCCACCCACTACTTTGAGTAAGAAATTACAGGCTGGCACCCTGGGCTTATTGCAGGATAAATTCAACACTAGCTACATGTATATTGATATATGAAAGTGACAAAAATTATCAAGCTGATATTCATGCACCAATGTTCATTTTCAATTCTTAAAATATATACATGTCAGCTTAAGAGTAACTGCAATCTCATTAGATTGTCTGTTGTTGAATGAACTTATTTTAAAGAATCTTTGAAAGTGGTTCTACTGACATTGGGACATTCAGAACATTTTATTTATCTATATTTGCTGTGTCAAAACAATGAACAGATACCTTGCCATAGTGTTGTATAAGGGCCGAGTTATTCATGGCACCCTTGTAGTAACACGGGGTGACCACTAGCGCCACCTGGGCACCTGCTTCTGCCATTTTATTGGTCATCTCTATTGTGTCGCGTGTTGCTGAAAGAGGAAACAAACTTCAGATATAAAGTTAAAGAAATCACAGAATCAGAAATAAGAAAGTATACTCAAAATATTATTAATAAATCAAGACAAATTTCAAAATCACCGAACTGTTGCACTTCCCTTACATTCACAGCCTGAACAATGATATGGTTAAATAGGTGAATGGTATAACATTACATTTACATTAAAATATTAAATTATCAACTTTGTTTATCTTTAAAAGAATTATGAAACCAGTTTTTCAAACTTATGTTAATTAATAATTAATCACTCTTGTTGGCTCGGATGGAAATGCACAGAGGGTTTTATGTGGGAGGAAACCGGCGTACCAAGAGAATAATCAAATGGTCAGACAGGTAACCCAGTACCTAGTTTCATGTCTGATTGCGGAATCGAACCTCGGATGTATTGGTGACAGACTGTGCCACCCAACAACCGCATATTTTACACTTACATTCACAGCCTGAACCTGCAATGATAAGCTTGTTCGGGTCTGCCATAGTCTTCACCTTGCGTACCATATCTATCCTCTCCTCCTTGGTCAGGTAAGCATACTCTCCATTTGAGCCCTGTACCACATAACCTGGTAAAATCAACATGATATTGAGGTGAAACCTCTACACTGCAGATGTTTACAGCAGAAATGCTCAATGTAGTTCTGTTAGAAACCCTTAAATTATTGTTCCAAACTTAACAGCCTAGCAAATACAGAGACCACATAAACTTAAATCTTCTAGTCTTTTTTTTATGTCTTTGCCTCCAGAAGACACCGAACAACAATCAAGATTCCAGTATGCCATCATCCTCAATACTCCAGGGGTTAGGCTCACTTTCGCTCTCTGCACCCCTAGAATATGTCATGGCAAAATCGAAGGCTCAGTGAGTGCCAGCTTAATTTTCATCAAAAGAATCTCTCGATTGCATATAACTGTAAAATTGACTGGCTTTGAAGTCGGTGTCGCTCTTTCGTAATTTTCAAAGGACATGTATTAGCCTAGTGATTGGTCAGATTGTTTTACCTGAAACCGATCAAATAGCTAGCAATGGCCAATGTGCCGTCAGTTTTGATATGACATATTCCAGGGGTGCAGAGAGCAAAGGTGAGGATAACCCCTGAAGTATCGAGGATGGTATCCCATAGACACAGTGACAAAATTTTACATACACTGACCCAGGATTTGAAATCTGACACAAATGACCGTGTAAATATACAGCTGGGGGCACATTATACATATTGTATATTGATAAATTTACAATATTGGTAACTATGGTTGATTGATTGATTGATAGGTTTTACGTCCGCTTCACTACCGTGTATTTCGGTTATCCAGCAGACGTTAACTATGGTAACCCCTCTGCTTTATATAGATTCAAATTTCAAACACCAGAGTACATACAAACTTGGATTGTTTTCAGGGAAATTTTGTATGACTACATACTACAAATGAAGTCATTTAAATTTAAAATAAAAAACCACACGACACCTGGATATGACCCCAGTAACCTCTGTACGTGCTGTTACTAACCGAGTCGATAACTCTGATGATAGATGAAGTGCATTGTAATCCATACATTGTTTAAAGTAGCTAAAACTTGATAACTGTGACGTATCTGAAATTGACAAAGGGATATATCACATGGTGAAACATTGGGTGCTTAAAATACATATCGGTTACTGGCCTCTTAGACTGGTATACGTTTTTAATTCCACAAGCCTGATGCCTGGCTGTTAGATTTTATGTCGGGACTTGTGGAAAGTTTTAGCATTCATTTGGAAATTACAGTTGGGCATGCAAGTATTATTTTTCAAAATCTGTCTACAGGCTAAAGACGGAATTGTACACCCCTGGAAAGCTGGTGTGCATCAATTAATGCACTACCTGCTTTACTGTGTGGTAATACATCGTTTTCTGTAGCACACTTCACATGTGTACAGGTAGTTCAAATCCGTGCACACATCTTACACAATAAGTAACTGTTCCATCACCTGATCTACGCTTTACATTGTCCTCACCTGTCTAACAATTAACTCTCACCTGTCTCACTCTTAACTCTCACCTGTCTCACTCTTAACTCTCACCTGTCTCACAATTAACTCTCACATGTCTCACTCTTAACTCTCACCTGTCTCACACTTAACTCTCACACATCTTACTCTTAACTTTCGCCTGTCTCACTCAACTCTCACCTGTCTCACACTTAACTCTCACCTGTCTCACACTTAACCTGTATAATAGCTGTCACTCACCTGTCTCACACTTAACCTGTATACTAGCTGTCACTCACCTGTCTCACACTTAACTCTCGCCTGTCTCTCACCTAACCTTCACCTGTCTCACACTTAACCTGTATACTAGCTGTCACTCACCTGTCTGAAACTTGACCTGTACTCACCTGTCTCACACTTAACCTGTATACTATAGCTGTAGCTGTCACTCACTTGTCTGAAACTTTACCTGTACACTTACAATTACCTGTCATATACTTTACTTATATCAAAGACTTAGAATCTAATTCCGTGCTTATATGCAGTCATGCATTCCAGTTTATCCTAGACACCTGTAAAGTTCCTGCACTTGAACTTACCTGTATCAACTATAGTCTATGTGTGCATTTATATGGTAAGAAACTTTATAGTACAGACTATACTTTACCTGTAATTAAATCCTATTGCTCTCTAACTGACACAAAATCTCACCTACATAGTGCAGCATACACCCAACACCTTACCTGTGTATAGGAAAAATACCAAATGTATGCTAGCTGAGACGACACCGTAGTCTTCTGTCCCAAACTTTACCTATTTAGTCACCTGATCCATAACTCATCAATTCAGTTACAACTTACCTGTGCCATATTTTAACTGAACCTTGAATCCTCCTAAATTTGGATGATTTCTGGGACAAATAAACCAGTTGTATTAATATACCAGAGTTGCAGCAGACTACGTCACTAAAACAGCTTCACAGTCGCTGCACAGGTAGTATTAAAATATTACAAAATAAAAACCTCTAAATGGTATTTTGTTCCAACGTTGCATGTTTTCTTGCAGTCGGTCATACGCAATTGTCTCATCCTCGTTGAAGGGTGTGGCTATCGGGGGGTACACACCACTGACATCAAGAACCTGGCCTGTCGAGGACGACAGACGGCGCCCAAAAACCCGTCCCCCTGCAGAACACGACGTCATCTTCCCAAATTTCGGAATTCGCCGAGTTATAATCGACAGTCCCCTGCTAGCGATAGATGACATTTTCTTTGTTATGTTTAATAGTGACTAGACCTTCACGTAGCTGCAGACGTAGAACCCAGGGAATGACATCCGATAGGCGAGCAGATACCTGGTAATTGGAGAAGATACCCTTCAGGTCATCCTAGCAAACCTGCCGACGTCTATCATAACAAAACCCACGTGTGTGTACACTGTATCTCCACATTAAAGAGTTCTAATTCGAGTGGGGTCCGCGCGGAATTTAAAATCGATGTGGCAATCGTTTGATGTTTTTTGACGAGGTGATATCGGAAAAGTTCTCATTTTGGTAAGGTAAAAAATGAGCTACTTTGTCAAAAAGAGTGTATTTTTTAACTCGTCATTTTTTAAAAACAAGTAGAACTCACAGGGACCTGAGGACTTGTCACAGCTAACATATTTGGACCTAAAACTTAGGTGTTCATAGTAATTTTACACGTTTACTCGTTAAAATTCTCTGAGAACGTTACCAAGTTCTCAGGTTCCTGTCAATATAAAAATCTATAACACGATTTAAAATCTCGTTTCATTGGCATCACAAATGACTTGGAAACATGTACATTCTTTAGAAATATAAAGGAGTGATTTACGGATAGAACTGGTAACGTTATATATATGGTAGCATGGACCAATGGCCCATCGAGATCTCTAGAGCACCTACGTTTTTCTAAGTGACAAAATTTTACATACACTGACCCAGGATTTGAAATCTGACACAAATGACCGTGTAAATATACAGCTGGCGGCACATTATACATATTGTATATTGATAAATTTACAATATCGGTAACTATGGTTGATTGATTGATTGATTGATAGGTTTTACGTCCGCTTCACTACCGTGTATTTCGGTTATCCAGCAGACGGTAACTATGGTAACCCCTCTGCTTTATATAGATTCAAATTTCAAACACCAGAGTACATACAAACTTGGATTGTTTTCAGGGAAATTTTGTATGACTACATACTACAAATGAAGTCATTTAAATTTAAAATAAAAATCCACACGACACCTGGATATGACCCCAGTAACCTCTGTACGTGCTGTTACTAACCGAGTCGATAACTCTGATGATAGATGAAGTGCATTGTAATCCATACATTGTTTAAAGTAGCTAAAACTTGATAACTGTGATGTATCTGAAATTGACAAAGGGATATATCACATGGTGAAACATTGGGTGCTTAAAATACATATCGGTTACTGGCCTCTTAGACTGGTATACGTTTTTAATTCCACAAGCCTGATGCCTGGCTGTTAGATTTTATGTCGGGACTTGTGAAAAGTTTTAGCATTTATTTGGAAATTACAGTTGGGCATGCAAGTATTATTTTTCAAAATCTGTCTACAGGCTAAAGACGGAATTGTACACCCCTGGAAAGCTGGTGTGCATCAATTAATGCACTACCTGCTTTACTGTGTGGTAATACATCGTTTTCTGTAGCACACTTCACATGTGTACAGGTAGTTCAAATCCGTGCACACATCTTACACAATAAGTAACTGTTCCATCACCTGATCTACGCTTTACATTGTCCTCACCTGTCTAACAATTAACTCTCACCTGTCTCACTCTTAACTCTCACCTGTCTCACTCTTAACTCTCACCTGTCTCACAATTAACTCTCACATGTCTCACTCTTAACTCTCACCTGTCTCACACTTAACTCTCACACATCTTACTCTTAACTTTCGCCTGTCTCACTCAACTCTCACCTGTCTCACACTTAACTCTCACCTGTCTCACACTTAACCTGTATAATAGCTGTCACTCACCTGTCTCACACTTAACCTGTATACTAGCTGTCACTCACCTGTCTCACACTTAACTCTCGCCTGTCTCTCACCTAACCTTCACCTGTCTCACACTTAACCTGTATACTAGCTGTCACTCACCTGTCTGAAACTTGACCTGTACTCACCTGTCTCACACTTAACCTGTATACTATAGCTGTAGCTGTCACTCACTTGTCTGAAACTTTACCTGTACACTTACAATTACCTGTCATATACTTTACTTATATCAAAGACTTAGAATCTAATTCCGTGCTTATATGCAGTCATGCATTCCAGTTTATCCTAGACACCTGTAAAGTTCCTGCACTTGAACTTACCTGTATCAACTATAGTCTATGTGTGCATTTATATGGTAAGAAACTTTATAGTACAGACTATACTTTACCTGTAATTAAATCCTATTGTTCTCTTACTGACACAAAATCTCACCTACATAGTGCAGCATACACCCAACACCTTACCTGTGTATAGGAAAAATACCAAATGTATGCTAGCTGAGACGACACCGTAGTCTTCTGTCCCAAACTTTACCTATTTAGTCACCTGATCCATAACTCATCAATTCAGTTACAACTTACCTGTGCCACATTTTACCTGAACCTTGAATCCTCCTAGATTTGGATGATTTCTGGGACAAATAAACCAGTTGTATTAATATACCAGAGTTGCAGCAGACTACGTCACTAAAACAGCTTCACAGTCGCTGCACAGGTAGTATTAAAATATTACAAAATAAAAACCTCTAAATGGTATTTTGTTCCAACGTTGCATGTTTTCTTGCAGTCGGTCATACGCAATTGTCTCATCCTCGTTGAAGGGTGTGGCTATCGGGGGGTACACACCACTGACATCAAGAACCTGGCCTGTCGAGGACGACAGACGGCGCCCAAAAACCCGTCCCCCTGCAGAACACGACGTCATCTTCCCAAATTTCGGAATTCGCCGAGTTATAATCGACAGTCCCCTGCTAGCGATAGATGACATTTTCTTTGTTATGTTTAATAGTGACTAGACCTTCACGTAGCTGCAGACGTAGAACCCAGGGAATGACATCCGATAGGCGAGCAGATACCTGGTAATTGGAGAAGATACCCTTCAGGTCATCCTAGCAAACCTGCCGACGTCTATCATAACAAAACCCACGTGTGTGTACACTGTATCTCCACATTAAAGAGTTCTAATTCGAGTGGGGTCCGCGCGGAATTTAAAATCGATGTGGCAATCGTTTGATGTTTTTTGACGAGGTGATATCGGAAAAGTTCTCATTTTGGTAAGGTAAAAAATGAGCTACTTTGTCAAAAAGAGTGTATTTTTTAACTCGTCATTTTTTAAAAACAAGTAGAACTCACAGGGACCTGAGGACTTGTCACAGCTAACATATTTGGACCTAAAACTTAGGTGTTCATAGTAATTTTACACGTTTACTCGTTAAAATTCTCTGAGAACGTTACCAAGTTCTCAGGTTCCTGTCAATATAAAAATCTATAACACGATTTAAAATCTCGTTTCATTGGCATCACAAATGACTTGGAAACATGTACATTCTTTAGAAATATAAAGGAGTGATTTACGGATAGAACTGGTAACGTTATATATATGGTAGCATGGACCAATGGCCCATCGAGATCTCTAGAGCACCTACGTTTTTCTAAGTGACAAAATTTTACATACACTGACCCAGGATTTGAAATCTGACACAAATGACCGTGTAAATATACAGCTGGCGGCACATTATACATATTGTATATTGATAAATTTACAATATCGGTAACTATGGTTGATTGATTGATTGATTGATAGGTTTTACGTCCGCTTCACTACCGTGTATTTCGGTTATCCAGCAGACGGTAACTATGGTAACCCCTCTGCTTTATATAGATTCAAATTTCAAACACCAGAGTACATACAAACTTGGATTGTTTTCAGGGAAATTTGGTATGACTACATACTACAAATGAAGTCATTTAAATTTAAAATAAAAATCCACACGACACCTGGATATGACCCCAGTAACCTCTGTACGTGCTGTTACTAACCGAGCCGATAACTCTGATGATAGATGAAGTGCATTGTAATCCATACATTGTTTAAAGTAGCTAAAACTTGATAACTGTGATATATCTGAAATTGACAAAGGGATATATCACATGGTGAAACATTGGGTGCTTAAAATACATATCGGTTTTCTAAGGATTTTTTAGTGTTATAAATGATTTTCAGAGGCATCAGAAAGTACTTTGACTTTCCGATGCATGAATCCGTCTTATAAATGATTTTCAGAGGCATCAGAAAGTACTTTGATTTTCCGATGCATGAATCCGTCTGAAAACTTGCCGCCATGTATTTCGGCCTAGTGTAACGTTACCTCAATTGCGGATAGATTAACATCCGTAAGTTGGAGTTGCAACTCGTAGGGTCATAGGTTATATAGATTATTAAAAATACCTACTATAAATATAGCACGTGTGACATATTTAAATTGCAGGTAAGTTGTCGTCACAGAATTCACGTGATTATCATTTCTAAAAGGGTTGGTTTGTTTTATTTGGTTTAACGTCCTATCAACAGCTAGTTATATAATGTAGACAGAACCACTAGTCACATACCGCATTATAAATTTAAAGCCCAAACATCGTATTTTAGTTTATAACCGCATCATATTTTAGACAAGTCAAACGTGTACCGTCATGCAGTCTCTATCAGCTCTCCGGGCCTCCTTTTCATTTCGACTTGTCTGTTCTCATATATATATTTAATACTAACTTTGGGTGGGTAGTCTTTCTCACTTGTTATTATTTGGTGTATGCAATTTATATATATACATACTTTTCACATTGCAAACAGGCTCCGCCTTTCGGCTCTAATGTTTCGCTCTTCGAGTATCTGCCAGGCTAGGGTAAGCTTCTTTCTAACTAATTTTGGCCCGCACGTGACCTCGCGTGTGGAACTGTTATTGAGACTATAAATTAATCACAGTGTTGACAATTCTATATATCTATATATCTATATTCTATAAGCATAACTCAAATAGGTAATGTTTATAGAATATCGCACTAGTTTACTGAACGCGAAAACGCAGAAACTTCCACTTTACAACTATCATATTGATAATACATTTGTATATTGTAAAAAAAGTAGTCAAGTAATCAAGTGTCCTCCGTAAATTGAAATATACTCTAAACCTATTTTAAAATATTGCTGTGAACTTTGGGATGGTTGTACTCTTACTGATACAGATATAAAGTTAGAAAAGTTACAATTAGAGGCAGGACGTATTGTCACCGGTTTACCTTCTTATGCTAGTATAGACAATCTATTGATACTGAAACGGGATGGGAATCCGTAGCCCACCGAAGGTCCCGTCGGAAACTGCAATTATTTCATAAAATTCATCATAATATTACTCCTAACTATCTAAACACTCTACTCCCTCCCCTTGTCGAAAATGCTCAATATAATCTTAGAAACGCCGAAAACTACAACCTGCCTAACAACAGGCTAGAGTTGTTCTACATGTCCTACTTTCCTTCTACTATTAGACTCTGGAATCAAAATTGACATCTTTATTAATACATGTATCTTACTAATAGTATAACTAGTTCCGTTCGCATGGAGAAGGAACAGCCACGTGGTCTGATATGTATTTTCTTAAATTTACTGTATTGTTGCAGTACTTATCCAGTAATCTTAACCGTCGGACTCTCTAACGCCCNCCCCCCCCCCCCCCCGCCCTCTCACTCTTCCTTTATCTACATGTGCATGTTAATATGTGTGGGTGTATGTATGTCAACTTATCAATTAATTTATCATACATACCTAATGTCGTATTTCTGCCATTATGAAACTTTGTTAAATATATATTATTGTACAGGGAAAGGTCTTGATATAAGTTGTACAGCTTGTGCCCAATTCCATTGCTATGTAAAAAAGGTAATAAAATATGTTTAAATAAATAAATTCCACTTAAACGGTATTCAAAAGGGTAGTAATAAAACGAACTTAACTCGTCGGGTGGTTGACTGAATCATATCTTTTAAATCAATTTGTTTGTTCTGTGAGCCTTTCGGCTTGTAAAATACAAGGTATATTATGGAAAGCCGGTATGCGATATACTCCGTGCGAAATACTTTTTAAACATGTTTAAACTGGAGTATCCGGTAGGACCTACCGGTATCAGTGTGACTAATTGTGATGGACACATAGGGAGGGTTTTCTGCTACAGACAGCAATAAACCTAGCCGCCGTGCGTGTTAGTAAACACTATCATGCTACAGTAGTGATCTCACCAGTGGTCAGCTGTCTGTCGTAATTCTATAGGTCTCTCAGTGATGTTCTAGGCTCAGTTCTTCACACATTGTCAGCTTTTTCTTTAAATTTAATTTGGAAATTGTACCATTATGGATTCTGTCTGCTAAAAGTCTAACTTAAATTAAAAAAAATATATATACATGTGAATGAATCTTCCAAAGATGCTTCAGACGGCGCATCTTTGAAATTCCAGTGCTTACGCTTGTAAGTGGGGATAACCCTAGCCCGAGTTTCCTCTGGCCCTGACACCAGACTTTAGACATTTTGCCAGATAGATACGTCTGGTGTCAGGACCAGAGAAAATTATATTTGACCTCGACCGTCTCCGAATGTCACAGTTGTGAGATGAGAACAGGTGAACGATACAGGCCCATTGCACTCCTTGTGTTTTCTCAAAAATTTATGAATTGTCCTCTTTCTTGTATGTAGATAACAAACATTCTTGCCCGAGTGAGATATATGTATACTTGTTATCCCACCATTGCTTACCACAAAATATCCACATGTTTCTCTCCCGTTTGACATTATGCTAAATATGAAAATGTAATTTTAATCTTAAAATTGTGACATATTTTTGAATTTCATTTGTTATAAAATCGAGCGGAACATTCGATACAAAATGTCGATATTTGAATTAATACATGCAATATTTTTATTGTTTCTATGAAATCCCTTCAAATGTTAATAAGATATGGTTTCATAACTGAGTTGGTAATTACATTTTGAACATATCTGATTACCTTAACCGGAGATATATAAAGCCAGTATATATACGTTTCTGCCTTAACCAAGATTAACATAGACGAGTATAAATTCATTGACAAACTTCAATCATTTTGTCCGAAGTACATGTATATATATATATATGGTCGGCATATATAGCGTCCGTAGATGCGTGTATTAACTTTCTTGATTGTGAGCGCTATCACAGAGGTTGGTATATATATTGATACAGAGACCAATCCGGATAGGGTATCATCAACATATCCGGGGTGGGGGCGGGAACTAACAAATACCCCGCTAAAAGAGAATGGAAAGTGGGGGAACATGTGAGCTTTTAGAGGGTCCCTGAACTATAATTGCTTGTGATACCGTAAGTAGGTCAGTTCTATAAATAACTAAGTTGTTTAAAAACCGCCCAGGCCTCCATACACACTGTGTGTACATTCAGCCGTCAGCTGATCAGCTTCGTTCTGTATGTCAGGGTTACGCACAAGCACGTACGATCACCGAGTTAGTGTTGCTCAGTAAGCCCATCACATGTTATACACCGAAATGTTTCCAACAATGGTACCAACATGACCTCTCCGGGACTCAAACGATGACTGCAGCCAGAACCGAGTTCGACCGCAGTTCGACGACTTCTCGGGGAGACGAGCTAAGTATTGGTACGGCGTAGTATACATACTTCTAGTTTCATAACACTGTTTGTTTACATCAGTGCACAGGGGTCTAGCTCGATCGTCTAAGTAGGACCATCTTTAGTTACCTCCAGTGTGACCATGCAGTGACCAGTGTCTGATGGGTACTGCGCTTGTGAACGTCACTTGACTCACCTATGAGACGATATAGCTAATGCTGTTTCCGACAGGTGGAGCGGACACTATGGAGCCGTGGAGGGCAGTCGCGAAGAGCAAGTACTGGTTTCAACTAACTGTTACACATATATGTTTTCATATTTTTGTATCAATCTACTTAATATTTATATATATATATTATTGATTGTTTCTATTCTACCCC